>NC_055977.1:6549756-6597256 GCF_018492685.1 Alosa sapidissima | reverse complement strand
ATGTCTGAAATGTACTGAATGTCTACCAGGCTTGTCAACAGTGGTCATTACAACAACCCTCAAATACCAGACACAGTTACCTAGCCACAACACATGGTATGACCTGCACTATACATCGTCCATTTGGAACAATTCTGCTAAAATTCCTGCCACAAGAGGTAGTACTATTATAGGATAGTGGCAGTACGGGTCTGACCTCCACGTGCCCGCTGAAGGCGGCATGGTGTAGAGCGGTGCGGCCAGCCCGGTCCGACACGTTGACGTTGCTGAGCAGCGGCACGAGGGCCTCGGCGCAGCGCACGGCCTTGTTGGCGGCGGCGATGTGGAGCGGCGTCTGCCAGTTCTTGTCCCGCGCGTTGACGTCCGCAGAGTGCTTCAGCAGCACCTGCACGGCCTCCTGAGGGAGCGAAGCGAGGGAGCAGAGAGAGGGAGAGAGAGAGGGAGCAGAGAGAGGGAGAGAGAGAGTGGGAGCAGAGAGTGGGAGCAGAGAGTGGGAGCAGAGAGAGGGAGCAGAGAGAGGGAGAAAGAGAGGGAGAGAGAAGGAGAGAAGATAGTGGATAAGGGAGGAGGGGAGAGGGGGGTATGGGGGAGGAAAGAGATATAGAGAAAGATGGAGAGAGTAAGAGAGGGTAGTGGAAAGGGAAGGAAGGCATAAGGCAGAAAGAATAGTTGAGAGAGGAATCAAAAGGGACAAGAGAGGGACGGCAGGAGAAGAGAAAAGGTGGTTAAAACAGACCTTTACATGTGTGCATGTATGCATTTGTCTGTGTGTGTGTGTGTGTGTGTGTGTGTGTGTGTGTGTGTGTGTGTGTGTGCTGCAGGGTGAGCCGATTCGGAGGTCCATCTTACAGGAAGAGGGCAATCGTTGTGTGTGTGTGTGTGTATTTACAGTATGTATGTACTGTATGTATGCGCGTGTGTGTATGTATGCGCGTGTGTGTATGTATGCGCGTGTGTGTATGTATGCGCGTGTGTGTATGTATGCGCGTGTGTGCGCGTGTGTGTGCGTGTGTGTATGTATGCGCGTGTGTGTATGTATGCGCGTGTGTGTATGTATGCGCGTGTGTGTGTGCGCGCGCGCGCATGTGTGTGTGTGCGTGTATTTACAGTATGTATGTACTGTATGTATGCGCGTGTGTGTGTGTGTGTATTTACAGTATGTATGTACTGTATGTATGCGGGTGTGTGTATGTATGCATGTGTGTGTGCGTGTGTGTGTGTCAGTCAGAGGGAGAGCTACCTCACTGCAGGAGGCCACGGCTCGGTGCAGAGGGGTCAGCCACTTGTTATCTTTGGCATTTACTCTTGCTCCTGTGGACCGCCGACCGCCAGCAGAGAGACCGCCGAGAGAGGAGGGCAACGTGGGAAAGAACAAAAAAAAAAAAAAAAAAAAAAAAAGAAGAAAAAAACAGCTCATTAGAACAAAGAAAGGGCCAAATAAAGCATTAAGACAGTAAAGCAATAACACACACTAACCATCCTGCATGTTCAAGGTTGATTTTTAAATACAAATTAAGACCATCTATTGGCATTAAGGGAAATTTAAAAACACTGCAGGAGATAAACAAGCTAGCCGTGGAAGTGCGCCCATAGGCCGGGGGGGGATGGGGGGGGGCAGACATCCAGGATCCGCCAGGGCCACATCTGTGGACGTCAAAAATAGACACCTGCCACCTGTTGGCCTAATCCATCAGGCCAGGGAGATCCAGCCCCATGTAAACACTGCTTTTCCAGGAAATGAAAATGTGTGTGTGTGTGTGTGTGTGTGTGTGTGTGTGTGTCCCTCTCTCTTTCTCTTTCGCTTTCCCTCTCTCATTATGCGTGTGTGTGTGCACATCTATGTATGTGTGTGTGCGCATCTATGTGTGTGTGTGCATCTGTGTGTGTGTGTGTGTGTGTGTGTTGAACTGGAAAGGAGTGAATACAGAAACTCCCCTCAGCTATGTGAACATAAAGGTCAGGGCCGACGTCACAACACTTCCTGGTTGGGCACGAGCTCTTCTCCTTTTAGAGTTGTATTTTCTTTGGCATTTCTGGACAAATACCCACCCTGCTCTTTGGATCATCAATGATGATGTAGAATCCCGATATGGCTGTTCATGTAATTTTTCCTAAAAATCCAAGTCCTGTAAACCTGTAATTTGTTTTTCTATGGAGACCACATTCCTATGAGGAGTCATCCAACCTTCAAAATAAAATCATTCATTTTAACCCCCACACAGGAAACACACATCTCCCCAATAGACCTCTCATTGAAATTTCCCTGTGTGGCCCAGAAATAACTCATCTTTAGATGGCTTGAGACAGATTTAGCAGTCATGTGAAAGTACTCTGCCTGGTGGGGTGAAAAATTCTCCAGTCTTACTCAAGACTCAACAGCTCCATAAAATAAACAGGATTTGTTTCCGGGCCGTTTTGGAGAGTCAGTTTGATGGTTCATAGCGTAGTGCAGTGCACTGTGCCAATGGAATGGCACTAAGAGAAAAATATGCTCTATGTGGTTCAATCTTTCACCTGGAGTGCACAAGGGGAAAAAATCTGCCCTCCAGATGATTGTCAACGATGATTGATGAAGTCAACACCAACGATGATTGATGAAGTCAACACCATTTCTTTGGATGGAAAAAAGCCACATTGTTCAGGCTACTTATCAATTGTCCCTTATCCTATGACTCCCTTTCATGCAAAAAAAATACTAATTTCCCCACCTATTAAAGGCGTTTACAATGATTTTGCAAAATTCTTGGGCTGTGAGGTTCAAACATGGATGCGGGCTACACATTAGGAATGCATTACTTTTCTTAATTCTTTATTTCTGATTATAGCACGACCTGGTTCTGATTCATTGGGGTATTGGGCAGTGAAATTATTACACGGGTGTGGTCAATACCCCCTTTTTTTTGTGCATAAAACACTGTCATGCGGGTTGTGTACCTGAGAGAATCAGCATATATAGGCAATGAGTGGATGTTGTGAGCGCAGGTCTACTCCAGGTGAGTGTTGTCTTGTGAGAGGAGCCATGTGTGTGTGTGTGCGCGTGTGGGTGTACCTGAGAGCAGGACTACTCCAGGTGAGTGTTGTCTTGTGAGAGGAGCCGTGTGTGTGTGTGTGTGTGTGTGTGTGTGTGTGTGTGTGTGTGTGTGTGTACCTAAGCGTAGGACTATTCCAGGTGAGTTTTGTCTTGTGAGAGGAGCCGTGTGTGTGTGTGTGTGTGTGTGTGTGTGTACCTGAGAGAATCAGCAACTCGATGATCTCCGCATCTCCCAGGTAGGCAGCCGCATGCAGAGGAGTCCTCTTCTCATTGTCCTGCAGGAGCCAGACAGAGGAAATGACCAAACAGAAATGAACTCTATTTGAAATTCAGCTACCGCACTAAATTTTGGCTCCAGATACCCAATAATAATCTTTGATTTGTTGTGATATAAAATAAACAAAAGTCAGCTAGGTGAAAAAATGATTGAGCAAACAGCAATCAAATCTAGGAACTGTTGACCAAGAATGACAGCTGCTGAGATAAAAGTGAATGGGCCTCAAGCCTGACCCCCCCGGCCCAGACTTCCTCATATTCAGAAGGGGGAAGTGACTCCTGGTATTTCAAGCCAATTTACTACGTATTTCACTACGACTACAACCACAACAGAATGTTTGGAGCGGGTGAATGAGGAAGTGGGTGTTGTTGTGGGCGAGTGAGATTTCATATTTAAAGTATCCAACAAGCCTTCAGGAAAAAAAAAAAAAAAAATTGGAGGTTCTCTGGCTGTCAAGATTGTGCCAGAACTCCCCCCTCCCACACACACTTGATTTGAACCAAACGGGTGTGTATTCCTTTTCAAGGCCTACACTACACCAAGGTGCTGCGTACACACACACACACACACACACACACACACACACACAAATGTTGCTGCCACTGCTGTCGCTACTACACTGGACCGGCCCCAATCTAACGTCATTTCTGACAGATTTCATTCGTCCAGTGCACCGGCTGTGGCTGCAAGCCTTCTCAGAGCTGGTTAGCTTGTGCCGTTCGTCACCACAAAATTACGGGTAATTGAATGACCGATGTCTGTTTTGGGCCATAGCTTTTAATTAGACTGGTCCCCTGGGTGAGTTTATTGAATCAGCACTGCTTTCATGTCTGAGATATGCTGTTGCAGTGGTCCAGGTCCAGGGTATGAATTTGTTGTGTGTGTGTGTGTGTGTGTGTGTGTGTGTGGTTGCGCACTGCTGTTATGAATGTGCGGTCTTGGCCCGAGGATTGGAGGTGTGTGTATGTGTGTGTGTGTGTTTATGTGACTGTGGTGGTTGATAAATGACCTCAGAGCAAACGCATGGCGAGGTTCAGATCAATTGGAGGTTGACTCTCTGGGGAGCCTGCGTGCACACAGCCTGGACGCTGCAGAGGGCACCAGACAGGGCTCCATCATCCTGTGTGTGTGTGTGTGTGTGTGTGTGTGTGTGTGTGTGTGTGTGTGTGTGTGTGTGTGTGGCACCACACAGCCTGGATTCTGCAGAGGGCACCAGACAGGGCTCCATCATCCTGTGTGTGTGTGTGTGTGTTTGTGTGGCACCACACAGCCTGGATGCTGCAGAGGGCACCAGACAGGGCTCCATCATGCTCTCACAAGTCACATCTCTGTGGCACCACACGTCCGTCATGGACTGAAACATTTGCACAGCACCTTGCACTTTTCTGTCTGTAGAGCCCTGGATGTATATATTTATGTGCAAGTCCTTCGTGGCTGTTGTGAACCATACATCAGTCACATGACTATATTTTGTAGTACTATAAATAGGCCCACATGAGCACCATACCATCACATATCCTATTGGACATTGGTTCCCAAAGACGAAGTCGCGACCCACAGGTGGGTCGTAGGAGATTTTATTTGGGTCGCCAGAATAGCCTAGTGACAATTTATGTTGTGTAATACCCCTAGCTTGTACCTTATATAGCTTAGGAAAGCTAACAGCTTTCTATTAGGATCTAGTTTGTTTATTAGGATCTAGTTTGTTAACTACCACAGTCACAAGTTGGGTCGCGATATTCTGTCATTTTTTAAAAAGTGGGTCCCCAGAAAAAAAGTTTGGGAAAGACTGCTCTAGGACCACATACGCGACATCACTGTAGCACCATGCGTCACCATGTTGACTACATTTCTATATTATAGTTTATAGTTGCGTTTCACAGTTTCAGTACAGACGCTTTTGTCCAAAGTCCTCAAGCTACGCTGCAAAATGTCTCATGCTATGCAGCTTTCTTTCACTTCAAAACGTTCCGGCACTAAGGCACCACCAGGGTGGGAACAGAGTTATGGAGCTATGCCGCCCACCCCCCTCCATCCCCCTCTGCGCTTGGGGGACCTCACATACCCCATAATCATGGCTACGGTGGAGACGGGGCTGGGTTAAAGAGGCCTCGGCCTGGATGTGATCAAGCATCAAGCGCTGTTGGGAAAATGATGACGATGATGGGTTGAGACAGATCAAGCTCCCGATGCTAAATTGAACAAGGGTGGGTGGGGGTGTCCCGTAAACAGACAGTCATTTAAGGCTAAAAGCCTGTTTGTTCTGTTGATCTCCAGCCAGTCCTGTTTCCTTTGCCCTTGTCCCTTGTCCTGCATTTCTTTCGTTCTCTCTTTCTTTCATTGCTCTGCCCCTCCTCCCTTCCTTCCTCTCATTCTCTCTCTCTCTCCAGCACCATCAGAGCACGGCCCACAAACAGAGGTCACATGACCAGATCCGCAGCCTGCCATTGGCCTATCTGCCCTATGGACTGCCAGGTCTCCAGCCCAAGCCAACGTGTGGCCGCTGGGGTTGGAGTGCTGCTTATTACACAAGACGTCATTCAAAAATCACCACGTCTAACTACAGGGCTTCTTCTGTCTCTCCCCCACGTCCTCCTTTCTTCCTTTCTCACGCTCTCCTTTCTCTCCATCTCTCTCTCTCTCGCACTCACTTACTTCTTGGCCTCAGTTTCTCCCCCTCTCAATCTTTCTGTCCCTACCTTTTTCTCTCTAACCATCCCTCTCTTCTCCTGTCTGCCCCTAACCACCACCTCTTCCTCACTCTTCATCCCTCTCTTCTCCTGTCTGCCCCTAACCTTCTCTTCGTCTCTCTCCATCCCTCTTTCCCTCTCCCTCTCTTCCTTTCACTCCTTGACCTCAGCTTCTCTCCCTCTCTATATTTCAATCTCTCTCTCTCCATCCCTCTCTTCTCCTATCTGTCCCTCACCTTCTCTTCCTCCATCCATGCCTTTCTCTCTCCCTCTCTCCGGAGTGTTGGTCTTTCTCTCTCTCCGTCAGTCGATATCTGCCCGGGCCCTCCATCTCCCGGGTAATCGATGTGGCAGCGGCGCGGTCATTACTGGGCCAGTTAATCAGTCGGCTGTACCCCCCCCCCCCCCCCAATCGCTCTCCTCCTTTCCTTCTCCCCTTTCTCTCTCTCTCCTCCCCCCACTCTCTCTGCCCCTCACTCCCTCTCCTTCTGGCCAGCTTGCAGAGCCCTCTCTCTCCTCCTTTCTCTCCCTCTCCCTCACTCACTCTGCCCCCCACTTTCTCTCCTCCTCTCCCCTTTCTCTCTCTCTCCCTCACACTCTTTCCTCCCCCTCTCTCTCTGCCCCTCACTCCCTCTCCTTCTGGCCAGCTTGCAGAGCCCTCTCTCTCCTCCTTTCCTTCTCCCCCTTTCTCTCTCTCTCTCCTTCACTCACTCTGCCCCCCACTCTCTCCTCCTCTCCCCTTTCTCTCTCTCTCTCCCTCCCTCACTCTGTCCCCCACTCTCCTCCTCTCCCCTTTCTCTCTCTCTCCCTCACTCTGTCCCCCACTCCCTCTCCTCCTTTCCCCTTTCTCTCTCTCTCTCCCTCCCTCACTCACTCTGTCCCCCACTCTCTCTCCACCTCTTCTTCTCCCCCCTTTCTCTCTCTCTCTCCCCCTCAGACTCTCTCTCTCCTTCTGGCCAGCCTGCAGAGCCCAGGCCCTGGGTCGCCTCCAGACGAGGAGGAGAGTATAGGGGTCAACAGGAGCCTGTCCTGACCCCATCCAGTCACTCCCCCACTGAGCGCACGATTCACCGCTGCACGTCTCCACGCTAACAAAGGCTGAGTGAGAGGCAATGGACCCGACTTTATAACCAGCTCCAGATTAAGGTCAGACCGTGGTGGTGCCGCCTGCACTACAAAAGGGACTTTAGAAAGAGAGGAGCCCAACTGAGAACTGAACTCTGAGCCATTCCCAAGCCCAGAGAGAGAGAGAGAGAGAGAGAGGTGTGCATCACTGAACACGCACCGCACCATTCATTTAGAGTGAAATATCTTGACACTAGAGTGGGATGTGAGTGCCCATAAACACACACACAGACACACACACACCCCTCAGTGGAGAAACAGGACTTCACTGTGACAAGCTTGCATAAAATGCTTCTGTAACCCAGTCTAGAGATTCATGTAGGTGTGCATAATTACCTGCACGTTGACATCTTCCTTCTTGAATATGAGCGAGCGCACCTCATCAGGATCCACATTAAATATAGCTTTCAGCAGTGAAGGCTGCAGACAAACAGGGAGACAAGGCAGAGGTGACAATCAGAATTCATAATCATAATAACTACAATATGTTTACAAACCCCCAGAGGATGCAACAGCTGCAGTCACCCCTGATAAGAGTAGAGAGGGAACATGGTGTGCAGAGACAAGAGTGATTCTGATATCTGGAAAGAGTGAGTGAGTGAGTGAGTGAGTGAGTGAGTGAGAGAGAGAGAAAATACTTCTGTCTCTGGTCCCTGTAGTCGATTACTGCATTCTAGACTACCCAAAAGGCAAATACCTTCACTGTATGAAACTGTGTAAATAGAACTACAACCATTTAGAAGCCCAACTGAATCATGGCTATACTGGTCTTTACCAGACGTACTGATTTGACTTTATCAGGGGTGGTACAAAACAACACTGGACTGCACTTAGTCCAAAATCATTGTGTGGTGGTCAGTGTTGATATTGTGGTTGGCCACCACAAATAAGTCAATGTATGGGAAACTCTGAATAAGCTGCTTAAAACTCAGGTTTGCCAGAGTTATACCATATAATCCAGCGACAGTTTGAAACATTGCACAACACCACCACCCCCACCCCCCCGTTATAAATGTCAAAACAGAAAACCAGGCGTGGCATGCAAACAGAACAATCAGCAACCACAAGTATGGCCTGGGAACACTCGACAGCCTCTGTGCCCAAATTAACACCCGTCCTAAAACACACTCCCTCCTTGGTGCTGACAGTGGCAGGTAGCAGCCAATAATGTAATAACAGCCAATATCGTAATAATTTGACTGTAATAAAGCCAATAATGTAATAATTAAGTCAAAGGTGTATACTAAATGCCGACTTGAAGGGGATGAATATTTTTTTGCAATCGCTTATTTCGCTTTATATATTAAATACTTTACAGAAACACTGTAGATCTCCTTTCAGGGAGACACTAGTCTGGAACACCACAGTTCACTACCGTTTCAATTGGTCGGCAGATTACCTGCCTTATCAGCAACAAGAGGGGATGACGCTACAGTTTTGAAATCAAAAGTGGCTTTGGTAAATGCTAGTAGCAATGCCTGTAAACGTCAAAAATTTCAGCCAGAATAATGTGTACATTTATTTACAGCAAAGACCCACATACATTGTTTCCTGACTGCCAATGCTGTTTAGTGTCAGTTTGTAAAGTTTAGGCCAGGGGTCCCCAAATAGTTTGGCCCAAGAGCATGGCAAACCAAGGGCCAAAGCATTCAGGATACACTCTCAAATCAAGCACTTATTTTCCGTAAAAGTCTAGTGGGGCTACGTGCCGACCAAGTTTCATGATACCTGGTTCAGGAAAAGAAAAAAAAAAAGAGATGCAAAAGAGATAAAGAGAGGGTGTAGTGTTTGTATGATCATGTTTTTAAGCAGCTATTCGAAATAGCTAAGTACAGTGTCATGGTGACACTTTATATCCAGTAAATAAACCTTAAATAAAGTTATATCAGTAGGTTATTACAAAATGTCTTTTTTAACCCAGCCAATAGCATAATTATCAGTCAATAATGTAATAACTTATTACACTATTGGCAAAAAAAAGTTATTACATTACTGGTTCAGAAATGTCATTCCATGTAGCAGCCAATAATGTTATAACGGGCAAAAAAGTGATAACGGACAATAACGCCTGGCTCAGGTGGCATCAGAGGTGGGGGGGCCCAGATGAGAAGCCAAGGAGGATCACACAGGCACAGCCAGCCATCAGGCCATACTCTGAAGACATACACAGAAATAGGAGACATCCTCTCGCTCTCTCTCTCTCTCCACACCTCACACACACACACACACCTGCCGACAAGATTCCAGAAATGACTGTTTTAAATGCACAAATATACCCTACACACTCCTGCCCAGACCCAGAATTGGTTGCGTGCGTGTGTGTGTGGTGTGCATGGACTGACACACACACACACACACACCTGTCTAGTTTCCTAAAATGGCTTCTTCGTGTGTGCACATTCACTTCCAGTTTCCTGAAATAGGTGCTGCTCACCCACATGTGCACGGAGGCCCTGCATTCTCACCTTATGGTAACGTTCCTCCAAAATAGCCTGAGCGCTTCCTAGATGGACGAGCTTTCATACAGGCAAGGCGTCCTCCTGACGCAATACTAGGCTTTCTCCGAGCAGTTCAAGACACACGCCGAAAATATGCCACAGCTGCAAAACACCACTAAATCGCAGAGAAAGACTGAGTGCGTGGGCGAGCGAATGAGCATGTGTTTTTTTTCTGTGTTCCAGGATATCGTAAATGTAGGAATTTACTCAGTTGTACAACTGGACTCATAAATGGCAAGCTACTCATGACCCTGCTTGAACAGGTAGCCATTTTCTTCTTTGAACCCAACCCCCCCTTTTCTCTCTCTCTCTCTCTCTCTCTCTCTCTCTCACACACACACAGAGACAAACACATCTTTTCTGGCCAACAAATCAGGCAGCACAAAGCAGACAGTGTCAGCAAGCCTGTTCGTGTAATAACAAGCTGCTTTGTGTGCTAGCTAGCGAGCTAACAGTTACAAACCCAGTTGTCCCCCAAAAATTGGCTGCTTCCATGTGGAGGAAAATGCAAAGCACACATTGTTGCGCTGTCAACAAAATATGCCGTTTTTTGGCCTTCTCCCCTCATCCGATCTCCCTCCCTACAGACTGAAACCACAACCCCCCGCCCCCCTTCAGAATTGCCCTGTTCCAAATGGAGTCATGGCAGTATGTTGATGCTAATAAGCTGGCTAGCGTCCTTCTGCTGAGACACAAGAGGGGCTGCTGTCCGCCCGGGCCGGGCTGGGCTGCAGTGGGATTAGCGTGCTGGTGTCAAACCAGTGAGACATCCGTGTGAAACCAGCGAGAGGCATGTTAGAAGGCAGGCAGGGCGGCACGTCTCTCTGTGTGGTGTTAGGAAAGGGGGGGTGGGGGGGCACAGAGTAGGGTAGCAACAGCGTATGACATTCAGCTGGGTTGTTACCGTGGCAGCGTGTCCTTGTTGAGGACAGAGTGAAACATTTCACACCTAACCTATAGGAGCCTTGCTAGAGATACAATACATGAGCGAGCGCATGCACACACACACACTCAAAAATCCGATACAGACCACAGGCTCTGGCTAGCAAGACTGGCATGTCTGCATCTGCCCAAACTAGGTGGTAATCATAATTGCAACACGAGACGAAGGATCAAAGGGATTAGCAGGTGGATAATAGCAATAGGTAAAACCGGCATAGCAATTTTCCATTCGGTTCACTCGACAAAAAATTTGCATAGCCTTCTTGCAGGGAAAAAGTAAAAAAAAAAAAGCCTAACAACAAAAAAGAAAGAATGGGCTATTTTTTTTAACAGCTGCTGAATGGCCTGCATGTATGCATGTCTGCAGACGGAGCTTGCCTGCTCCTGTTCCTTCTCTCTCGGTCTCTCCATCCTGCTCACCTTTTCTTCCGGCGTGTGTGCGCTAGGTGCCGGGGGCCGCGGTGCACGCTGGGTAACGCGGTCCCGGCTACCCTTGGCGCGGCGGGCGATGGGGGCGGGGGCGGGGCCGGGGGAGGGGGACGGCTCGTCGTCTTCCACCTCCTCCAGCACCACGATGCACACGCGGCTGGTGCGCTCCGACCTCATGGGTGAGCGCCCGCTGAAGCCTCCCTCGCGCCGACGCCAAATGGCCCAGCGAAGAGATCAGTTCCGCCTCCTCCGGCTGACGTCTCCCTTCACCCCACCTCCTTGACCCCCCCTCCCCTCCCCCCCCGGGTCTGACCGCGCAGGTAAGTTCCAGTCCGAACAGTCCTTCTCCGCACAGACAATTCCAGAATGAGTGCAGTGGTGCTCCTCGCGTTAAAAAAAAAACCGATAAAACCACACGGACACTTGCAGGTAAGCACCAACGCAGGGAATTCCTTAGCTCACTGCAGCAGTTGAAGCGATGGCAGTCGCGGTGGCATGCGCCAAACAAAATGCAGTAATCCCAGCCGTGGAGGACGCCGTACGGGAAGCAAGCGATGATGAAACGCCACCACGCCGACTCCCATTGGCTGCTCTTCTCTGCTCCTCTTCCGTTCTTCCTCTCCTCGCTCTCTCACACACGCACTCACACACACACACATCTAAAAACAACGCCGCTCAATCACACAGGCCGCGTCCGTGCGTCTGTGTGTGTGCGTGCGTGCGTGCGCTCTGGTCCTCTGATTAGCGAGGACAATGCTTTGAGCCTGCACTCTAGCCTGAGCCTCACTTCCATTCACCCAGCACGGCAGTCTGCTGAATCCAGCTCTTTTCCAGTGCCTGCCTGCCCCCACTACTGCAACAACAAGCCTCATGTACCAGCACCGAGAGAGAGAGGGAGGGGGGGGGGGGGGGGGGAGAGAGGGAGGGAGGGAGAGAGAGAGATGAAAAGGGGGATGGGCAGAGAGAAAGAGAGAGAGGGAGAGAGGGAGGGAGATGAGGATGGAGTGAATCGAAAGGGAAGCCAGGGAGGGAGGAGCGTTACACATGAGAGCGCAAGGGCAGGAGAGAGAGAGAGAGAGAGAGAGAGAGAGAGAGAGAGAGAGAGAGAGAGAGAGAGAGAGAGAGAGAGAGAGAGAGAGAGAGAGAGAGATACAGAAAAAGCAAGAGAGAGAGAGCTCTAAAGAAAGCAGGAGAGACAGAGCATAAGAGAGCCACCCAGAAAGCAGGACAGAGAGAGAGAGGTCTGCTCCTACAGACGTAGGCTAGGAGAAACAGAGAAGTCACGGCACATGCTGACAGCAGGACTCCACACAGTAGTGTAATATGATGCAGGAGACAGGGAGGAGGGGGAAGGAGAACAGGAGCAGGAGGAGAAAAAAGAGAAGTGGAGAGGTAGGGGAGTGGCCTGAGAGAGAGAGAGAGAGAGAGAGAGAGAGAGAGAGAGAGAGAGAGAGAGAGAGAGAGAGAGAGAGAGAGATTTGAATGGGGTGTGGTGGAATGGCAGCTATGACAGCCACTCACGGTTCAGACAGTTCTCAAAGTAGGCTCATAATATCAGGTCAGATTTAAGAGGGGAATTTTACACACACACACACACACACACACACACACACACACACACACACACACACACACACACACACACACGTCCCAGTGCCTCAGGCTGCAATGCATTAACCCAACTCAGTTCTGTGAACTACCACAACCTCCCACCCACTCTCCACCCCCAAACCCACACAGATGAGTGCCCAGACCTGAAAACACAGCACTGACTAATCCAATCCTGAAGCCCTGGCATCTACAAAGTACAAACACAAAACCACACACAGGTAAACACACACACACAGACACGCACACAGACACACACAAATTCCCAGGAAAAAGATGAATCAAAGGCATGATGAGTCACTCTAGCATTCCACAGCAGCCACTAAACGACCTCTGAGGACTGCGTCTATCACGCTCCTCCTCTCCATCCTTCCTCTGTTCTCTCCATCCATCCACCCATTCTTCCATCCACCCATCCTTCTCTCTCGCTGTCTGTGTCCCATTATCTCTGCCCTCTTTTACCCACAACACAGAAGTCCTCCCTCTATTTTGCTGCACTGAAGAGATGGGGCATGAAAGAACCAGCACAAGGCCTGGCATCAGCATACACACACACACGAAAATTGCACAATCGATTGGACCAACCAACACAAGTTTCGAAAACTAAAATAGGGAATCGATTTTAACCAAATATGTACACTTCATTTTAAACTAATTAAACAAATAAAAAAAGATAGATGTAACAAAACCCACAAAAAAGCAGAAAAAGAAAAAAAAATTCCAAAAGTGCAGTAGGCATCGCGAAAGCTAAACAGAAAATTCCCACCAATTTTACGCACCGGAAACAGCTGTTTCAATTGGCTGCTGTGCTGCTAGTGTTTTGCCCAAAAAATGGCGGACAACGCGATCAAACCTGTGCGACATGAGAGAGACGAGTGATAAGCCCTAATAGCTTGAGGAGTTCGATATGGAAGCACTTCGGGTGTTGGGTAGATCAAACTATGGAGAAGGACAAAGCGGTATGCAAACTGTGTAGTCGTGAGTTTGTTTGACAGTTTTGATCATAAACACAGCCACGTTGAAGCCTGCAGTAATGTTTTTCACTGATGTTATGGCAGTCCACTCTGCTCTTTTTTTCCGAGAATATTGCACTTTCACGTTTGTCATTGTGCACGAAGCTTCACGCCAATAAATCATCAGAAATATTGCTAGCTTGTGCGTCTTCAAGCGTCCTCATTACGTTCGTCCTAATGCCTATTAGTTGCCCGTGGATTGGCCTATATTTGGCGTTGAAAATAGAAACGTCCATTTTACAATCGATTCAATGAACACTTATGTCTCAAAAATCGAACAGGATTTTTTCACAAAAGTGACAGCCCTAACACACACACACACACACACACACACAGACAGAGAAAGGAGCATGCACTCTTGTCCCCTATTGCTCCCCCTCACTAAAGCCCACACACTTTCAACGAGACAATCTCCTCTGTGTGTGCGCCATGTTCGTTCACCCTTCCTTCCGCCTTGTCCTCAATGCCTCTATCTGGATCATCCTCTCTGGAAAACCAAATCAGCATCACACACACACACACACACACACACACACACACACACACACACCACACACAGAGATTTGCATTTCATTCAGTGCTTCAAACACTGTGTCCTTGTCCCTGAAAGTCACCAAATATTAAAAACTGGGAAGGCAGGAGAAGAGACGCAGTGGCCTTGCACATGTAACTGTTTTCATATGAAAGACTGAGAGAGGGACAAAGTGTCGTAACAGAAAGAAGAGAGCCTGAAGGAGCATTCTGAAGTCCCCATAAACCCCCATTAACAAAACACACACACACACACACACAAACACAGCATTAGCGATTGGATGACTCAGCCCGTCCCCAAAGAGCCCTGTTCTGTTCCTCTCCCTGCATGAGAACCCCGGTCACCTTGCTTGTTCTGCCATGATCTTAAACAATTTAACAATTAATAACTTAAAACTATCTATCTATCACAGGAACATCTGACTGTCTGTTATTCGCATCTCTCTCAAACTGTTTGTCCAATTGAATTCAAACTAGACAGATGTCTTGCTACGGGCACGAGTACATGCAGTGCCAAGTTTGACGTTGTTTGGATAAGAAATGCAAAAGATATCATTAAATATATCAGTAAAGAAGCACACATTGGCCTACTCCGCTCTACTGTAGCCACTCCTCCTCTCACACAGCGTGACCAGCGCAGGACCAGAGACAGAGGGGGTAAGCGGAGATTTGGCAGCACTGAATCAGGGCACAGCACGGGTCAAGATACAAGAAGTTTGGATGATTATCATGTCTGACATCAACAATAAATACTTCCTGTATGCAGTTTGCTTGCATAAAATGATTTTGCAACACCACCCCAACAATATATAATAATAATAATAATAATAATAATAATAATAATAATAATAATAATAATAATACGTTTATTTTATATAGCGCCTTTCTCAACCCCAAGGTCGCTTTACATAGTAGGAAGGCAGGGAAACACAATAACAAACAAACAAACAAACAATACAGAGACAAAGGCAGGGAAACACAATAACAAACAAACAAAACAATAGACAACAAACAAAGACAAGTTATCTGTATGGAACTATGTGTTGGGTGTGGAGGAGAAGTGATCATTAAACAAAAAGGTCTTGAGATGTGCTTTGAAGAAAGGAAGAGAAGGACAGGCACGAAGGGGTTGGGGGAGGGACTTCCAGAGTTTGGGGGCCAAGGCCCTGAAGGACCGGCCACCCAGGGTGGAGAGTCTGGAGTGGGGGATAGCCAAGAGGTTTTGGTCAGAGGATCTGAGTGAGTGGGAAGGTAAAGGGTCAGGAGGTCGCAGATATAGGGGGGGAGCAAGGTTGTGGAGGGCTTTGAAGGTGAGTAGTAGTACTTTGTATTATATTATTTAATAGGCTAAATATATAGCCTTACATCAAAGCTTTAGGCTTATGTTATTTCGATCAGCTACAGACAACGAGTGGCAGACAGAGCGTGAGGTCACATAGGCTACCAGAGATTATTGAGTCACATCGTTGCAAATTTCATACGATGATGCATCATTCCACAAAATGGTTTGTCTTCTCGATCAGGAAGCTATTCAATAAGCTTAATAATAAACATAACCTTAACTCAAAACAGCTGTTAGGCTTATGTCATTTTGATCTGTAATGTCACAGCCATGGCAGCCATGCCTAAATTCATTGGAGGGCATTGGAAGGCATTGAAGGGCATTGGAAGGCATGCGTTAGAATGCATTGGAAGGCATTGAAGGGCATTGGAAGGCATGCGTTACTATGCATTGGAGGGCATTGGAAGGCATTGAAGGGCATGCGTTAGAATGCATTGGAAGGCATTGAAGGGCATGCGTTAGAAGACATTGAAGGGCATTGGAATGCATGCGTTACTATGCATTGGAAGGCATGCGTTAGAATGCTTGGACCTACTGTGACTGAGGAAAGCCCTTGGCCCTGTTCTGAGTGTGCCGACTCACTTCCTGCCTCCTGCTCACCACTGCCGGTGAGGTGCAACACGCCAGACCTCATTTCCTGCGCTGTGGCAGGACTGGAACTTGACGGGTGGGGGGGCTTTCGCCTGGAAAAGGGCTGGCATACCACTGACGTCACGCTCTGCTGCTTCAGGTAACACTTGGCGACAGGTCGGGAAGGAGGTAGAAGTGGCGCCTGTCATGTCAGTCACGTGGGCCCTCCTCTACTGACAGCCTTCTACTCAGCTGCAAGCCGACCAACATAGAGACCTTTCCGTTGAGAGGCACTTTTCACACTGAACATTTGGGCTTGTTTAGATGCTGGTTGTGATATTTATTTGAATTTAAAATTTTGGTTGAAAAACAAATGACTATCGGTGATAAGATTGTTACTACTGCTATGGATCTGAATCAATAGTCTAATAATAGTCTACTCCACGTAGTGCTTAATACCCAATCTGCAGGAGTATTTCAAAACCCTTCTCAACACCTTGTAAACAGCTTGTCAACAGGTAGGCTTCCTGCTTCTTCATTCAGTCCCTTGTCAGAACAGCCTCCCGTGTTTCTAAAGAAAAATAACTCAAAGAAGAGTGGCAGCTTTTTTGGCTTACATAATGGCTGGAGCCGGAGGCTTAAAAATAACCCCCGAGCTATTTCGCTGCACTGGCAAATTCAATCAGAGAGCACCTCTTAAGACAATCAGCACAACCTGCCGCCAAAGCAAAAAAAAAAAAAAAAAAAACGCTCTCTGGTGCTATCCCGCTAGCTCCTTTCTCCACAACTCAAACAGCACTAGACAACAACAAGGGAGATGTAAGGAAAGCAGGCGGTTCGATACGGCGCTGGAAGCCATTTGATAGAGTATTGTGACTGACCCGGAGTCGTTTGCAACAGCGCCAACGTGCTCCAATTCTCTTCAGTATCAAAGAGAAGATGAGGAGGAAGTATTGAGACAAGAAAAGAACAGAAAAGGAGAGGGATCACTCTTTCTTCCTCTTTTTTTTTACCGGATGAGTCATTTGCATGCGTTTGCACTCTGTGTGATCAGACAGGAGGTTTTTTTTTTGCATAAACACTCAGCACAAAAGGACGTGTTGAAAACACTCTCTGATCAAGTGGTGGTCGGAGAGCCATAACAATTAACAAGTGGCCCAGAAAGCAGTGCGGAGGGCTGAAATATAATCCGCTGGCCCAACACAAGACCAGGCTCTCTCATTTCCATTCGCCCTGTCTCTCATGCATAAACATTCTGCAGCTTGAACAGCAGGTAACACATGTGTGTATGTGTGCGTGCATGGATGAGTGTGTGTGTTCATTATATTTAACAAGTGGCGTGCTATAATCTTATTACTGAACGGTTGAGATGAACTGATTTTGGATGGTGATCTGTTGCAAAATGCTGCCGTCATGGTCTGATGTTTAAAACGAGCGGTGGACAGTCGCCATGGCGGTATCGTGTCTGGCAGAAGCTCAGTGTCATGGCAACAGGCCACAGAGCGCAGCACTGGCAACGAACACTACGGCTGCCTCGAAAAAGCAGGCCTTCGTGTGCCCCCTAGTGCCATCACACACACACACGGATCGGACGCACACCTGATCTCCCCAGCCTGACCATCCGGATCATTAGATTAGATGCCCTCTCGTGTACGCAACAGCAAAGCACACAACAGCTGAGCCAGGAGGGAATACGTGTAGATTTGAGTGTGTGTCTGAGTGGGGTGTGTGCGGCCATCCTCTATCTAGTTTGTGTGTGTGTGTGTGTGAGAGAGAGAAACAGACAAACGGAAGTGTTATGTGCAGATCCGGTTGCCTAGGGTTAGTGTTCATTGTGAGCACATGTGTCCATCTACTTAAACAGATCAGGGAGCATGCAAGTTGAAGAAACAGGACAAAGCTCAATTATGTTATTACTGGCATAAGAGGCGGCAGGCAAGGCGACGGTGAAGACAACAGGGCAAAGGTCAAACCAGACGCGTCTGCCTCTATACTGCCATAAGCCAAGTCACAGAATAGCACTCCCAGCATCAATGGCAATCAATGGAGGCCTTAAAGCCCATTAGTGAATGCTTTCACTGTCTTACGAGCACCGTGGATGAATGCGCTGGCTCCATGACCGATTTAGCCAGCAATGACAGAGGATGCATCACCTGCTGTGACCACTGCAATACACACGCAAGAGTTGACCCTAAAATAAACAAACAACTAAGCAACTACATACAGAAGAATCTATCCATACATAATTCAAGCAATAGGCGTGAATATGTTAAAACATCAGGTGAAACGACAGGTCAAACAGTTCAACATTTCCAACTGTTATGCAAAACACATTAATACAGAGGAAACACATATTACGTTCATCAGTTTCTAAACAATCCGGCACACAAATCAGAGACTGCTGCAGTTCACTTTCTCCCAACCACAACAGCAGGTGACAAACTGGAACCGTCTCAGTTGTATGACATCATCGTCATGTCATTTACAGGTGGCATGGTTGGCATGCTATTCACAACACCGCTCTGCCAAGGACAGGGTTAAAAGCGGGTGAAAAGCCAGGCAGGCGGCGCTACAAAGTGCTGACTACAGTCCCCAAGGCAATGCACTGGAAATCTGCCACAGACAGGGTCTTAGTGGGAGCCCTGCTCTCCTCTGTGCGGTCACACTTTTCAGACATGCGATGCAAGGCCACTTTCAGGCAATACAGCTGGAATGGGAATTCAGGCCACACATTCAATGAGCTTTGTAGTCTAGCACAAGGACACACACACACACACACACACACACACACGCACACACAGGCACGCACACACAGGCACGCACACACGCACGCACACACACACACACACACACACAGGCACGCACACACAGGGACGCACACACAGGCACGCTCACAGACACACAGAGAGAGGTCAGGAGTGTTGAGTTGAAGCCCATCGACATTATCTGACAACTTCTCAGTCCTCAGGGGTGACAGAACTGCTTGATGATGACACCTCTTCACATAGAAATAGCAACCTGCCATCACAGGATGGAACACATCCACCCCCCACCCCCCCCCATCCCCCAAACCCAAAGTGCATCAGCTCGGACACAGGGCTCTGGCCTAAGCGCAGCTGCCATTACTGTGCAGATAAATGCCATTTGTATTCTTGCTACGAGACCCCCCGCAACCCTGCCGGCAGTGACACCAGAGGGCTATTTTTGGTCACCGCTCTCATTGTCCACTTTTCAAATCGCCACGCGAACAATGGGTGAGACAGCCTAATCGGAACGGCTCTTCCTGTAGTTAACTCAACAGCAAGCATTCATTTTACTGTAAGTTATGCAAGTGTGTATGTAGGTATGTGGTTATACAAGTGTGTGTGTGTGTATGGACATGTGCACACAGCTTGATATGGTCCCACAGAACTGTGTGATAAACATCATTGCATCGATGACTGAAGACAACTTCAAATGTCAAACTTGTTCCTTGTACTGGTGTGGAAAGCTGCCATTCCCAGCATACATGTGGCATTCAACTCCCGAAAAAGCACAGCACATGGTGACACCAAAGCACAGTACCACAACTTGCTTATTCCTGCTTTTCTTGCTATGACGATACAGTGAGGGTAAACAAATATACACAGACTAACTCAGGAAAGGCATTAACTCGCACACTGATAGTAGCGTCCCCAGGCAAGGATTATAAGGGATACTATGTCCAGTTAGTTAGAAAACATTCGTGAATGGATACAAACTTGCTGTTTATACCGTCTCTTGGACAGGAAAACCCAACGCTAAAAAATGTTCTGAGAAAAGAATGACCGGACAGATGATTCATAAACGCGAAGGAGACCTTTGACCAGCATAAGCCGAGAGAGTTGGGGTCAGATGTGGTACTCAGTAGCTTAAAGCAATGGCTAAGCACATGAGCTCTTTATCAATCTTTACACAACCACACGCACAATGGAAAACTTCAAAATATGCTACGACGCAGAAGTTTATTTGGTGGCGTTGCAGTACACCCTGCAATATGATATGTCAGACTGGTAATTCACATGCGTGGTTGGCATCATCTGTGTTGCAGTACCAACAACCTCCCGGTGTGAGTAACTTTAGCATGTTGGGGAGAGGATGAAAAGGAAGTTCTTAAACATGATAACCTCTCTCTTCCCATCAATCATATCACCACATCCACAACAGTTCCATAACCTCCTAAAGGTGCAACGCGGTCTTTCTAGACTAGAGGTTTTAGCATCCCCATTACATACCTCACACATAGCTACAAGTGGACATGAACAGCAGTCGACACTAAATATTACAAGGCTAACAAGACACATGTTTTTGTCTTTGTGATTACGGTGTACCATCAGCATATTTAACATTATTTTCGGAATATGACCAATCTAAACACATCCGATCAACCTTAGGATAGCCAACTTAGCTGAACTGTTTAACGTTAGCCCCCCGTGTGGATAACTAGCTCGACAGAGATTAACCTTAGCGATCTGCCTCTTCCTTCAACAGAAACATTTGTTCTGCAGTTAACTCAGTTGTAGTCTGTGAATTCATTATTTACAATGGAGCACAAGATGCGTGGCAAAGTTGAACTCTTCCTCAAGACACCGACACCATCTAACTCACAGTTAGCTATCGGGTAGCTTTAGCAACACATCTCGTTACCCAGACAGCTAGCTAAACAACATTCAACAATTTTAGCTAGCAAGCCTACCAGAAAGTGGGATTGTTCTAGTAATTTCAGCTAGCTCTTTTCATAGCCAGTACGTAGCTATCATTCAAGGGTGCACTGCCGACTCAGTAACATTAGTTACTTCACCGCGTTTTTATTTTTCGTAGAAGAAAATGGATAGTTACCCAGTAAAGTTCATTGTCAATGATCTACCTCTACTAATTAAACAGGTCAACTAACAACCAGACAGCTAAGGGGTAGCCATTGGTATTCCCTCAACCAGAATCACTTTTCAACATTGATCGTAGCTAGCCAGTTAGCTTAGCTTAATGATAATGTCCAAATGTGTGAAAGTATTGGACAAGTTGTAGCTAGCTGTTGCTTGCAAATGACGAGCCAAACTGACATTGCACCCACGGAGCTAATATTAGTGACTAAATATGCTTAATCGTGGTAACTTAACGTTATCAGTGGTAATGTTACCTTGCTAACAAACTAGGTAACGTTTACTGCCTATGGGTTAATGTCAGCTAGCTCATGGTAACCTCGCTAACACATACAAAGCTAACAAGACCCATAACGTTAGCTAGCCAGAATAGCTGGCGACATACCTGGTCCCGGATTTTGAGAACCACCATGTTTCCTGTGCGTCGTTGACTTTCATGCAGACTTTAACTGATCTGCTCTCCAAGAAAGCGTGTGGGTACCCCGGACATCAGTGGGTTAATTTTCGGTATTATTTCAATTTGCTCTCAGCTAGGGTTTCCTCTTTCCTTCCTGAAATAGACAAACACAGGAGGCACCAACTCCACATTACCGCCACCGTCACGCAGAAGTTACAAGAACAGCGATTGGCTGCTGAGGTTTCGAACTACAGTAAAAACAATTCTGGTTTGTCTTGCTAGACCAAGACCATAGACCAAGAAATGGAAATTCGTGAGGAGATAACCACTGCTGATGAATGTAAGCAACAGTTTACCGCACAAACGAAGGATTTGTACGCAGCATAACTTCTCTGCACGAAAAGCCTATACAATATTAAATCCGAAAATTAGTTATTTTTCGTTCTTACTTGTAGAAGAAAGTATCTGTAAGACATGTGTCTACTTGTACACACACACATATCAGTTCGATTAATAACTATAAACAAACGCCCTCCTGCAAGCGCAAGGAGGACTTCAGGTGATTGACATTACTGGCTGCCGCAAGGGTCAAGTAAAAATAGCTGGGATCTGTTACTGAAGGACTCTGACCTTTACATCTCGTTGTGTGACTGACGGATGACAATTTTTATAACATATCTCGACAGCATGAACTCCATACGTTCCAGTAAAGTTATATGTTTACCTGAGTTTCCATGCAACATAAAAGCTAATAGCTCCTCTCATTTGTTTCGCTAAAGATTGGCGCCACCTTATGGTGGCCTTGCAGACAGCAGCACACATTACACGTTTTAAGGTCTTAAAGGAATTTGCACTTTTCTGAAAGACCTTGGTCAGGGATTGAGTGTAATAAACATCCATTACCATGCTGAAGTTCTTGGTAATAAAGTTAACATAGGTCTACGTTTTCAGTCAGAGGTGATAAATTCAGCAATACATAACTCTATAACGAGAGTGAGATTGAGAGAGCATGAGTGAAAGTTCAGGCAGAGAGGGAATGTCAGCAATGCCCTTCACACCATTTAAGCTGCAGTCTTACGTTTCTGCATAAACAGGAAGTCACACTCCTGTTTCCTGGGGCCAACAGAAATGGCATGGTGTGTGTGTGATACAAAAGCTCAGCTCTAAATCTGGCTGGACATGAGTGGTGTTATTTGCAAAGAGAAAGCAATTCTTCCAGATCTGAACCCTTAAGCCATGCTAATCTTCCAGTAACACCATCTGGAATGCCTGTGAGTGCGGCAGGCACTGCGATCCCTCCTCTAACAGGGTTAGGAGGTGTGAGAAACACAGAGCAGGGATCATGACCCACACCATCCTACACAGGCTATTAGAGCCGTTTCACTACTGATCCACCAGTAATGAAGGCCAGATTGTTGTACACACACACACACACACAAAGAGGATGTTCCGGCACAATATTGTGCATGTCCACACACACAAACACACACACACAAACAAAGAGGGTGTTCCGGCACAATATTGTGCATGTCCACACACACACACACACACAACTAGCCCAAATGTGTACCATATGGTGACCCAAAGTGGATGCCTGGGGCCGGTGTACAGAAGGCCCATACTAAGTGAAGACAGGAGGAAGAATTTTAAAAGAACATTTAAAGATGCAATCCGTTAGTCAGAGTTAAAGTTTTATTAGTGTTATACTGAGTTGAGCTGCTCAAAAGGAATATTTCAGAAGCATGATGCAAACACTCTAAACGTTGTTGTCCTCTTAGAGTACTCTTTTCAGTCTATTAAAAACAACCATGACATTCGGATTGATTTTTTTTTTTCATTTTCTTAAAGAAAAATAAGAAAATATAATTGACAGTACATTTAGGCACACTGTTGACAAATACTGTACACCGATATGCACATTTCAGTATAATAGATTCATATGTATGGGGATTTAGAAAAAGAAATAAACAAACAAATGAAAAGACAAGCAATCCTGCATTTGTTTGGGGGGAAGCATTTGCACAAACGTAGAGGTCAAATACGGACAAAGATGAGGAAGCTCCAGTGAGAGTGATGGTGAAAACAGACAGCCAGACTTGGCTTTGACAGACAGGGGAATATGGGTTTGGGTCAGAATAGAACCAAATCACAGCAGACTGTAGTGGGTCAGTGCTGGCCACTCATTGGCCCTTCAGACAAGAAGCCACCACAGGAGGGCCAATCACAGCAAACGATAGCTACCCAGAGCTGGGCAATATCACAGCGTTCTGAGAAAGGAACAAAATAAACAGGAAGGTAAAACTATGCAAGGTGACTGAGGTTTTGTGGTAATTCTTCTTCAGTAAGTGTATTTCATTGGTCATACAAGATGGCAGGATGTTTGCCCAGCTTCTGATAAATTGGAACAGAAAGCCCTGCCGTGACATTTGCACTGGCGAGAGATTTATATTTTTGTTTTTGTGTGTCCAATAATCAGATCCAGGTATAAAATTCCAACAAATAGGAAACAAGAACAGCTACCACCACCAACAACCAAAAATAATAAAATAAAATAAAATAAAATGTAATCCCATGACATCAGGCTACAAGAGACATCTCATCTGTCCAACAGTGTAAGTGTTATGCCTTCAGGAGGAATATATAGCACAGTCATAACCCATGTGGCATAATTTGAATGCCCAGGGTGGGTTTCCCATAGCCCAATATACAAGGGGCACAGACAACATCATCATCACCCCCCTGTGGCTGCTCCTGGTAAGCTCAGGCTCTTAGCCAAAGGTGCCTCTCTCTACTCTCATCTGTAGACTCTGATGCAAAGACTGGAAATGTGATGTGCAACCACTCACACACTCAGTCATGTAAGTAACATTTTTTGTTCATATGTGTCTCATACATTTTCATACAAGTCATTTCATACGGTGTGCTCTTTCTATGTTTCCAGGGAGAGGGTGGTCACAACAGCCATGTGAGCAAAAATTGTACATGATATTAACCAGGAGTGATGACAAAACAGAAAGGAAAATTCAAAACAAAAACAGACTTATAAAACAAGTCTTTAAAACAAACTCAGTATTTTACAACAATGGAATGTGAGTTGTTGGGATTATTCGTTTTTTTTTTTTAATTCTCTCAAATTTTCTTTAATTTCTGAAAACATGTTTTTTTTCCCATATACAGTTATTCAAATACACATGCATTAAAGAAAACAAATATTGCACAAAAAATTAATGATATTCTCTGAAAGAAAGTACAATGAGATTGGGCTATTTTTGTTGTCTCCAACATCTCTCTGTGCATTTTTTGCGGTGGGGGGGAAGCTACTGCTAGTGTCCACATCTCTTGGTCTTGGGGAGTTAAGGCTGATTCTCTAGTTCAAACTGGCACAATTTTCTGACACCTAGTAGGCCTGTGTTTTAGTGCTACACACGGATTTCAAAAAATAAAAGGAACACGAGAAAAAAACACACGTAAATACAATGATCCCAGAGTGTCCTGATGGGACTCCATCTGACCGAGTTTATAAAACTTACGCACGCGGACACGGCTTCACCAAAGATAGGTACATTCTTTTGCAGCATATCTCCAAATATGCTTTTAGTTTTTTTTTTTTTTCTCCTCTTAGAATTCAAGAACACAAGCATATGCAATCACAACCTGGACACGCATCCCGTTTTCTCACTGGTGGGCAGATCAGACACACGCACACGCACACGCACACGCACACGCACACTTTTCATGATGTGTTTGCTTTTTCAAAGAACTTTTTGAAGGACATACTGACATCTGTTGGAGGAACGATAAGAGAAACAGTTGCGCTCTCTTAAATTCTCTCTCCCAATGACAAACGCACACGCACACATATAGAGTTTTGTATTTTGTCATGGTCACTGCCTATCACACATTGAGCAGAAACTGCCCTGTAGGCTAAGCTTCCCTCTTCCACTCTCCTCTCCACCCAGACGAACAGAAGAGGAAAAAAAAAACTGCAAGTGCTGCATCTGTTGTCAGAAGCCATTTTGCATCGGTGCCACAACTATATTTGGTTAATAAACACATATTCATACGCATGTATAGTTCATATATATGGTAAAAGGTGAATTATGGTGCATTTAAAAACTGCCAACCGTTAAAATCCTAATGCAAGCCTTGGGTAAGCTAAAGAGGAGTGGCAAATTAATGAGAACTAACAGTTAGCCCTCTCCTGTGATTCGAGCTCTTCTTCAGATTTCATACATTAAAAATGGAACAGTATGTGTGTACTACTCTCCGGTGGCAGCGCCACTATGGGCGACTGACCATAGTGATTTATAATTAAAAAAACCAAACAAAACAAAACAATTATATTTTGTCTGGGCAATCTGTGCCTCCCAAACTGCAGCCATTTTTGTTGTAGTCAAAAACAACAACAACGACGACAGCAAAAAAAAAAAAGAAACGCAGAACACAGAAAACATTACAAACACAGGATGCTGTCTGCTATAGCCGAGCATCTTAGTGGTAGAGATGTAGAGTTGTGAACTTGTTTTTCTGAAAGTGTCTCATATGAATAGATGCATCACGACGAAGACAGGTGTGGAGGGGTGGGGGGGTCCTAATGCTATACCATCCGTGTGGGTACAGCGCTCCACAAAAAGACTTCACAACCACGCTCATTTCCCTCGACCCTCTGCCAGACCGCCCGATACAATCCAAACACTTCGCTCTGGACATAAATCCACCCTCACCTCCCACAGCCCTCATTGGCCTCCCAACCCTAGTGGTCATTGTGGCGGTGGCGGCGGTGATGATGATGATGTTGATGATGATGAGGGTGGGAGTGTGAGCAGGACAGGTTAGGTGGTGTGATCGGTGGCAGAAGTGTTGCTCGGTTGGGGGGGGGGTGGCGGGTCGCGGCGGTGTCAGTGTTGGCGTTGGCGCCGTCGTACACATCACAACGCTGGGACAGGAACGTCTAGCAGTGGCGGCGGCGGCAGCGGACCAGGCATCCCCGCATTCCGCGGCAGGGTTCTCGGTTTCCGGGCCAGCCTGTCACCTCTTGAGCGAGGAGGCCTTCAGTCTCTGTGAGTAGCGACGTGTGCGTGGCGAACGCGAGTGCAGCTGGACGAAGAGCTCGGGGAACTTGCACTGCGGGAACATGGTCTCCAGGAAGCCCTCCAGCAGCACGTACACCAGACGCCGGTTCATCTGCTGGTGCTGGAACATGTCGAAGACGCGCAGGATGCCTTTACGCGTGGTCTCCGCCCCGATGATGTGCTTCAGCTCGTCTGCGCACAGGGACAGAGAGAGGGAGAGGTGAGCAGTGAACAGCGTGCACACATCCACAGCAGGAAACTCAGTGCTTGTTGGAGAGGTCTCCAATGGAACTACAAGGACACTCAGTGAGGGCAAACTGACACTAAAAGCTACACGTTGCATCTTGCAGCATTAACAGAGAGGGTCCAAGCGGAGCAAGTAATCAAGGATCTTTGGCACTAACCTTTAAAAGGTGTGGGTTTTTGAACATTCTAACATAAGATTCCGTTCCGCAACAATTTGAGGTTCTAAAATTCTATGTTGAATTCAATGAACCCAGATATTCTTTAGAACGTTCATTTTCCAACATTCCAGTTACACTGGTGTGACGGTACACCTTTAAGGGTGTCACATTTGTTTATGTTTAAATTTATCAGCAGATGTTTTTTTTCCCCAAAACAACGTACATTATATTTTAACGTACATATTTTACAGTGTATTGACGGATGGGCAGCTAGCGGGTTGTAAGGATATGATTCCTGAATGTGGAAAAAAATGTTATGGGCTTGAAAATTGATGATCGTTGGCTGCAACTTTAACAGAAGTGAAATTAAAGGTTGTATCAGCGGTAGCGGGGATACGTCACTTCTGTTGATGTTCAAACAAAACAGAGAGCTAACCCGCTACTCCCTCCCCCTCCTTCCCGTGCAATTAAAACTCTCCTAAACACGCATCTCGTCGGTTATTGGTTGAAACACTTGGTTGTGTACAGATCTCGGAGCATAGGCTGCCTACAGAGACGCGTTTTTTTGACAGCCAGGTTATGGGGCAGGCAGCTAGCGGATCGTTAGGAAAGATTAGATGAATGTGATCATTTATGTTTGGGGCTTTTTTGGGCCCGAAATCGCTGATACAACCTTTAAATTCTGGCGAGCCACCCCATAAGTCAGAGTCGCATTGGTTCATTCTTGGCCCACATACACCTTTCTATCAAGATGGTGAATGTTTTGCAATCGTACACACAGACAAACAAATAAAGAGAAAAACTTGACAGAGGTAAAAATAATGGGGAGACTGTAAAGTGTATGAAAGTGAAGTGTTTTGTGGGGGTATCAATGGTGGTCTTCCTCTGTTTATATTACAAAGGGTGAGGACCCAGCAGACTCCGATCAGCAAAACTGGTGGTGAGATGATGATTAATTCGTCAGTTAATTTAATAATCCAGATAAATTAAGATCAATTCAGTCTTGTCAGTCACTATCTAACAACATGCCCAAAGCTTAATCATTCAGCTCATTATTATTCTGAAGAGCACTTACTCCAACCATCTTCTTAAATCTTTCAATTAATCATCTACAGTGATGGCCAAAAGTATTGGCACCCATGCCAGCTGGTTTGATTTGCACTGAGCTCAATGAGCATCAAACCAGCTAATAGGCTAACTGAAATAACACCCATGCCAATCTTTAGGTATGGTGAAGGGTATGTGATGATGTGGGGCTATTTTAATTCCAAAGGCCAAGGCAACTTTATCAGGATGCACAGTATTCTGGATCCATGAAATAACTGGCCTTTAAAAATAAAAATCTGCCTGTCTCTATGGGAATTTAACATAGGGGTGGGAATACTTATGACCCCCTGTATTTTAAGGAAGAACATTTATTTATTTATGATACATTATTCATTCACTAAGAAAATTGGTGTCCTTAAAGGTTAGATATTTCCTCATTCTTCACTTAAGGCATTAAGATCAATTTCCAAAAGATGATTTTATATTCCTCTTTTCAGTCAACTTTAGCATGGGTGCCAATACTTTTGGCCATCACTGTAGTTATGTATTCTGTTATCGTTGCAGGAGTGCTTTTCCAATATGACACTCACACTCACACACACACATAAAAGAATGCAGGCATTAGGCAAGTTGTGAGCACAGATAAAATAGTCTCAAGAGAAATGAGCTGTCACGTCAGGTTAAGAGCAGCGCAGGGAGCATCCCAGAGGAAATGAAAGGACAGAGGCTAACAGAGAAGCCAGCTGTCAGGAGCTTTGTGGAGTCTGCATTGTGTGTGTGTGTGTGTGTGTGTGTCTAGGTGAGTGAGTCAGACAGAGACAATATTTGAAATGTTTGTCTGAGTGTATGTGTGTGGGAGACAGACAGCGTGTACATTTGTGTATGAGTGACAGACAGATTACAGGACTTTTATGAATCCAAATCCACTTCTTTTCATGCAGTGTGCGCGCGCGTGTGTGTGTGAGTTCAGTCACCTGGCATGATTCCCAGCAGGCTGGTTTTGGCCGCCACTCTGGTCCTCATGCGGATGCTTTTGTCTCTGCGGGGTGGAGTCTCTGCCAGGATCCCGTTTGGCCAGTAGGAGTCCCTGTTAGAGACAGACAGACAGACAGACAGACACACACACACACACGAGGTTAGAACTTTTAGGACAAAAGCAATGATTGACATGGTCTTTGTGTGCGTGTCTGCGTGTGCGAGTGAGAGACAGATAGAAAAAAGAAAATGTGTGTGTGTGTGTGTGTGTGTGTGTGTGTGTGTGTGCGCGCGCTTCATAGTGTTATGCAGTTAAGCACTATTACCTGAATTTCTTCACGTAATCAGCCACCTGCTCTGGTGACGTCATGAAGTCAACATGATCCACAATTTTCCTGATTAAAAGAGAAATAGATCAGTTAAGATGATGACATTCAATGATTTTTGAACACTGTGTGTCTATGTGTGTGCGTGGGATGTGATTCTTCCGGATTAACACCGGAATTCCGGATTTCCACGCAAATCGTACCGATCCAACTACTTATTATTATTATTATTATTATACGGCTCGTGCAGAGTGCTGCAGAAAGTTCAATTGAACTGAATGGGCTAGCCCAACGGTCAGATTAACGGTCAGGTCCGGAAGAATCCCATCCCTGCCAAAGTATGTATGTGTGTATGTGTGTGTGTGACCTGTTGATGGTGTCTCCATAGGTTGTGTGTGTGTCTCTCTCTCTCTCTAGGTTGGGTGTGTGTGTGTGTGTGTGTGTGTGTCTGACCTGTTGATGGTGTCTTCATAGGTTGTGTGTGTGTGTGTCTCTCTCTAGGTTGGGTGTGTGTGTGTGTGTGTGTCCTGTTGATGGTGTCTCCATAGGTGTGTGTGTGTGTGTGTGTGTGTGTGTGTGTGTGTGTGTGTGTGTGTGTCTCTCTCTCTGGGTTGGGTGGGTGTGTGTGTGCGTGCGTGCGTGCGTGCGCGAGCGCGTGTCTGACCTGTTGATGGTGTCTCCATATGTGGCGCGTATGAGCTGCTGCAGCAGGTTCTTGATGTTCCTCCTCAGCCACTGGTTCCTCTCCTTCAGGTCGAAGATCTCGTCCATCAGGAGCAGCATCACCCGTAGCGGGATGTTGTCATCAACCTGCATAGGGGGTCAAAGGGCATGAGTCAAGGGTCAAGCCCTATCTGCCACATGTCTGCCAACTGCAGCCGTGAGGAGAACGGTCAGGGGAACACTTCACAAACACTAAGGGCACAAAAACATCACAGAGGAAGTGATGCAAAAACTTGACCACACAGACACATACAGATACAGATACATGGAAGTGGAGGTCAAGGGAGGTCAGGGAAGAGGTCATGAAGCCCTGTGTTATTTATTCACTTTTATTTATTTGGCTGACGGCATTTTCAATCAAAAGCGATTCACAGATGTCAATCAATTACAAACGCAGTTTCCATGGGAGCCACTCTCAAGGGCACAACGATGACAGCCAGGAATCAAACACCATCTTAATTACCCTAGCAACAACCTAGCCAGGAAGCAACCACCACAGCAACCAGCATGATTACCCTAGCAACCAGCATAGAATCGAACCCATGACTTCTCAGGCGACTGCACTAACCCAGCTTCTTAGCCACAACATTGCCACCGCCCCTGTGTTGGTCTTTGTCTTGTAAAGTCAGAGAGCAATCACTGTGGATTAGAGTAGCTTGTGTTTAGTACAGTTTGGTGTAGTAGTTTGAAAGGTTGCGGGTTCAATTCCCGGCTTCCACCGTTGTGCCCTTGATCAAGGCCAAGTTGCTCCAGGGACAATGGTCCTTGTAATACAGTTGACATGTAAGTCGCTTTGCATAGAAGCGTCTGCTAATATAAATAAATACATGTAAATGTGACTGTGTTTGCTTGTGGCCCTGTTGGAGGGTCAGTTCTGCATGTCCGAACCCCACCCCTGTCCTACGACACAGCCGTGCTTTGAAACATGCCAGCCTGAGCATCTGCAGCGCTTCAAAACAGACGGCACAGAATCTGCCGTTTTCCACAACACCGTTGTCAGATAGAAACTCTGTCTGTGACAGCTCCTCTCACTGTGTGGATGGGACACAGCACATGCACGCACGCACAGCTGTTAAATTGGGGTACTCACATTGTCGTCCAGCTGGGCTGAGACTCGGCAGTGTTCGGGCCCGATGTCGGACTTCGGGATCAGAGGGGGGACCTGCGGGGGAGAGAGCAGAGAGGACATCAAGCCCCGCCTGCAGCGCAGTGATCACGCTGCCTGGGCCATGAACACAACAACATGTTCTCACCAGAGTAATTATTAACAAAGCACAAGGCCACCTGCCAGGCAGCCACCATCCAGATATCAGTGAAGACCTGTGGACTCAAGTCAACTGAAATGCTCATTAAGAGCACGGTTTCCTGACTCTGAGTGTATATGTGTGTGTGTAAATGTGTAAGTGTGTGAATAGTGTGTGTGTTCAAAAAGTTCTTCGAAAAAGCAAACACATCATGAATAGTGTGTGTGTGTGTGTGTGTGTGTGTGTGTGTGTGTGTGTGTGTGTGTGTGTGTGTGTGTGTGTGTGTGTGTGTGTTAGAGATGCACCGATATGGAATTTTAGGGCCGATAACGAGAACCGATATTTATTGGTTTGTTGTGGCCGATACCGATACGATAACCGATAACATTACTCTTGAAAAGTGTTTTGAAAAGCATTTAATAAGCATAATTTTATTGCAGTAATTTTACCTACCACCAAATGATGGACAGAACTCATAATAGTCCTCAACAGTACAGCAGTCAACATAACAGTAGCCTAGCCCTACAGTATGTGTGGCTCCTTTAAGTGAACCTGACGTCAGTGAATTGCGAGTGAGTGGCTAGAGAGTATGAATCGTTTTCCTTTAGGACTAAACACTCATAAACGGCTCAGTTTGGAATAAGCTACAGTATAGCGACCAAATCAAAGTTTGTGAGGGAAACTTAGGTTTAGTTTCAACTGCGGGTAACTGAATAAAGCTGCAACTCCTCAGACTGTATCTTATGTCCGTCTACTCTGTTGCGCACAACCTGCTGCAGCAGAAATGAAAGGGGTTAGCCCCGAAGGTTTTAATAACTTATTATGATGACCTGTCTGGAAGTGAAGCAGGAATGGTTAGCATATTTCTAGGTAATAATACAAAACCCAAGCTAAAGTAATGCAAATATAATACTAAAACACAACTTAGAACTAGGCCTACTTATGTACTCGTCCCACTAACGAGTTTGTTTATTTGTTTCCCCGACCAGCGCGGTAAAGTGCAAACACATCAGCACAAGACGACTCTAGATAAGGCTGAGCTCCACTCTGGTAAGGTTAAATGGCGGATCATTCACGAGAGGATTTTGAGATGCACAGATTCCCAAATGAATGCATATCCACAGATTTTGTTAGAGTGGTGAAATACATTCACACCGCTCACATTATATTGAGGAAAAAGTATAGCCAACCAAGCTGAAGTAGCTCAGTGTAGCCAGACGGACCTTACGTAGGCCTAAATTAGGACTTTAAAAAATATCGGCGCAAATTATCGGCCAGAATTCTGTTATCAGACCGATAATAATATTTTAATTTTTTCACTTATCGGCCAATAATATATCGGCCGCCGATATATCGTGCATCCCCAGTGTGTGTGTGTGTGTGTGTGTGTGTGTACACAAAGTCTAAACCGGGAAGGCCAGATTACTGTGATTAGGTGTCCATTTGTGGCTGACCGGTGTGCCTGACTCCACCCTAAACGGCCCCAGGTGAGGGCACCTGCTGCCATCAATGCCAAGAGCCCAGACTCCACCCTAAACGGCCCCAGGTGAGGGCACCTGATCTGAACTGCATGCCATGGGGGCATTTCACCAGGCAAGATTCAAGAAGTAAGCAGACGGCATTGCTCGAGTACAATGTGGGAATGCCAGATTTACCAGGAAAGCTGGTAGAACAAGGAAACCAGGAACAAGGAAAGTATCGAGTCATGATGCATTTAATGCAGGTGTCTGGTTGACTGTCACTTCATCATACTTTGAAACACCCATTCAGTTTGTTTACCTACTGCTTTGTTGTTGTTGTTACATTTTCTTTATTATTATTATTATTATTATTATTATTATTATTATTATTATTATTATTATTATTATGTGTTACCTTGAATATGGACTGCTTGAAGTCCTGGCCCAGTCTCTCAGACATGCGGCCCATGTTGTCGGACACCTTGTTCATGCCCTCCGCCAGGCTGTCGGGGAAGGACTTGACGGCGTTGGACACGTTACGCATGGAGCTCCGCAAGGGGTTCACAAAGGTGTCCATCTGGTCCAGGGGGAAGCAAAAACATACACAAAATGAACCCAGTGATGATGACCACACATAATGTCATCACTTAACAAACAAAGAAGGCCAGTCCCTGTTGCTGACAGGTCAATTCCCTTAGGGAGAGTTATATCACTGCATAATCCACTTGACTCTTATGGCCAAGCGCTCGCAAAGCACTATGATGCTGCAGGCGGCCGAGTAGGCTCAGCACTCAACCTGATTAACAGTGGCAGGCAGGGCGCACACAACTGTGCAAGGTGCACCGTGCTTTATTCAAAAGGAAAAATCAGGAAGCCTGAATGGAAGAAACTGAGACAACTGCAATAGACCACAACCACAACAACATCACATTTATATAGCGCTTTTCAAAGCACCCAAAGTTGCTACTTGGTTTTTTAAGCCCCCAAGGTCATCTTCAAGGCAGCGCTGCATGGAAGGCACTAGGGTTAGGCAAGGGTTAGGGTTAGGGTTAAGATTAGGTGCATTGAAGTAGACGGTCGCAGCGCTGCCTTGAAGTCGACGGTGAGGGCTTAAAACACCATTGAGCCCCAAAGTTTGTTGGTCTGCTGTAACGTGTCTCCCCTATTCCTGACTAACCTCCACCTAGGATTGCCTCCAGACGTTCATTAGCTTTCTCCTATCCAATTAGTTAGCTTAAAACAGACCTGGGGGGTATTCCAGAAAGGAGGTTTAACAAACACTGAGATAAAACTTTAACCTCTGGGTTGTCTGAACCCGTGGTGACTGAACCCGAGCTGTCGGTCCCAAAACACCAGTTACCAGTTAGTTCAATCAACCCCGTGTTAGTGAACCTAGAGTTGTGCACGTTCACGGCGAACTTATAAAGACATCATCTATTGAGAGTCGTAACTATGAGCACGAACACGGCGAAAACAAAGAACACCGTATTTTTCAGAGGCGGAGTAGCAAGTTCTCCTCGAGGCTTACGAGGAGGAGAGAGCTGTAATAAAAAAAAAAGAGCAATACTTGAGCGTCTACCAAGGAACGAGAACTTGCTTGGCCTAAATGACCGTGTAAATGTTTAAGTTTAGGATAGCCTAATGTCAAAAGCACAATATATGAAATAATTCAGTGGACATTACGTATTGACTGCTTTGAATGATGCTTTCTTAAACTAGCCTAATGCCAAATGCCAAATGTCATTTATATTTTGCAGGTTCTGCTGTGGGCCAAGTTAAACCTTTTTTGCGCCCCAGCATCGGAATTGGAGTAAGCTACGGGGTGATGAGTGTCGGAAGGCATAGGTATCCTCCATCCCCCAATAGGCTACCCATCAAGTTCTCCTGTAATTGCACATTTTGCAAAAGTTATAGCCTACACATTAATTAGCCTGTAGTGGATCTGATAATATACCAATAATGTATAGGCCTAACGCACCCTATTGAAATGTGTTGCTCAAATTAGATTCCTAGTACATCCTGACATCGTGTACTGACCCTGGCCATTTCGCCTCCACGTTTGTGATAAGATTTGACGCATCACTCTTGATCTGGCAACTATTAAAATAGAAATGTGTTTTAAAACACCAACACCATTAAGAGAGCATCCAAAAATAGAAGTGGCCTATGGCCTATCCATTAGAGCTTCTTGGACATGTATGCTGTGGAGCCTATTAGCATAATCAGCATTGTTTATGGATAACGCTTTAATGGGCACTTGCATCCCGTTAATTAATCTGCCATTAATTGAAAGCTCACCAGCAGATATTTTCGGTGCAAATTGGGAAAACTTAAAATAAATTATGCTGACCTGCCAGTTGGTGAAACTACACTTTAATGATCCTTGCGGGTTTGTGTCCAGGAAAACTAATGAAGTTGCTCAGGAACCGCTTTAGTGCACGGCAAAAATTTACCCACAGACAGACAGATGCTTTGCCGATATGCTCTGCGTCTCCAGCACTGTACAAAAACTCCCAGTCGGAGAGCGATCACCGATGCACATAGTTTTGAGAGGGGCAAAAAGTGTAGCCTATTTAAAAGATTATCGTTATCGTTTATCCCAAATGCCATTAGCATTCCTAACCAAACTAATTGACAACACACATACCTGACTGAGCCGCTTTGCTATGCCTATTTAAACGTATTTATTAATTCTATCTTCAATGTGTCCGAGATGTTGTCTGTATGTCCATCTGTCTTGTATGTCTGGTGAGTCAAAGACTCAGAAATGTCCATCATGGTGTAGGCTACATTAAAGACTTATTTTATTCTATTCTAGTCTAATTGATCCACGATGCGTAATGTTAGAAATGTAGGGATGGAGAATGTTTTTCCAGTAGCCTATAGTACCGCTGAAAACGGTAGCGCTCTCGGAAAACCTTTTTTGGAAAAGAACGGATATCGTGCCTTATCACCCTCTCACGGTGAAATAGCATGGATGATTTGTGCTTCTATGATATGTCAATCGGATATTCCTCAAAAGAAAACGCCATTGTGTGACAAGTGTCAAAACAGCGGTCTGGCTGAACGTGCGCTTAAATACCCGAACATAACTCGAACATAACCTACCCCCTACCAGGTTAAGTTCAGAGCCTATGTTACCAGAGTGACTTATATAGTCCAATCATTTTGGAACTGAAATCCCAGTTTTACAGCTTACTCTGGGTTAACATATTCAGTTAAGCCAGTAAACCCGCTTTCTGGAATACCCCCCTGATATAACAGTATACACATCTTTGTACTTGATGGTTATTGAGGTGGATGACACAGCACAACAGATTGTGGTGGAGGCTGCTGGTAACTCACCTTGCGTGCAAAGTCGCCTTTGCCTTTGCTGTAGGCTTTGTTCTCCAGGAAGTCGTAGATGTAGGGGGTGAGGGTGGGGCAGGCTTTCACCATCTCTGGATTGAGTAGCAGCTGTGTGAGAGAGAGAGAGAGAGGGGGGGGGGGGAGGGGGGAGGTATGAATTTAGGTCTGGAGCTGCCCATTTATCCTATTCCACAACAACTGCTGTTATCAGTTTAAGTGTTTGCTTTAGTTTAAGGAAAGCACATTGACCCCTGCATATGAAATGCACAATGTAAATAAACTTGCTTTGCCTAAGTGGAAATAATTCTAGACAAAACACTAGAATTAAACACAGGGACAATGACTAATTGAGAGCATTTTAAGTTATGTAGTGAAACTCCCCTTAACCATACACATATAAAGGCTGTAAATATGGTGCAATGGTGGCATTAGCGTGCTTTGGGTTTCTGATTGCTGTGAGTCTCGGTCACTTTGGATAAAAGCATCTCCTAAATAAATCCCACTCACCTTCACCTTGCCTAAATATGGCTAAAACCTCTGAGGCGGAGAAGCATACACTTAGGCGGGGATCACATTAGCCAGCGGCAAGCAGCAGGTTTGCTATTGTTCTCTATGGTTCGGCAGCGGAGCGGTGGCAACGCTCGCGTAACGTTAGCGTTGAGCATGCGGAGCGTTGAAGTTGATTCAACTTTCAAAGCGCAACGCAAGCATATTCAATTGACAAACCGTTTGTGTTGCTTAGGAACGAGACCAAGCTTATTATGGTCTGAGCGTTGCGTTACGTTTGCCTCTGTCGCTTGCCGCTGGCTAATGTGATCCCCGCCTTACAGTGAGGCTACACCGGGCGGGTAAATGAAGCGCTCTGTTCACGACGTGCAAAAGTTTGAATCAAAAGGACGAACAGTTTGAGAGATATGCAAATGACAGACAGACAGACCTTCCTGTAATTTATAGATAGATAATTATTCCCAACCAATAACTGCAACTATCAGCCTGTCAGAAATGTGGGGGGGGGGGGGGGGGGGGGGGGGGGGTTTGTTTGTCCACCAGGGTTAAGAGACCAGACAAAGCTATGAGTCTGGGGAGAGATGCAAGAAGCCCACTGAGAGCTTTTCATGTTTCATACATGTCCACAGGTCCCCTTGGAGTCCTAAGATCTTCAGTGTGTTCGTTTACCTGTAGATACGCATTGAGGTCTTTCTTCCTCTTCTCTAGGAAGTCTCTGTCCATGTTGTTGAAGGTCTTCTTTCCTGGCAGCCTCAGGATGGTTGTGAGGTTCTCAAACTGCAAACAAGTGGAGTTAGCATGTTAGACTAGATGGCTGGTACTGACATGGACAATCAGAGGGGGAAAATAAAAGCAATTATTAGCCTCCTTTAATGGAGAGGATGACTTTCTATCATCCTTTTTCACATATTTAGTTTGCAGCAACTGTATGATATTATCTTCTAACCTATAAATGGCCAATACACTTGGACAACAAAACTTTGACTAACATTCACTAACTTAGCTAACTAACTAACTTTAAATAAGTTTAACTCTGATAAATTCACATAAAACTAAAAAGAAACACAAACAAGTTAAACAAAACAAAAGAAAAAAAAAGAATTGTTAACTTCCTTGTTTACCCTCCCCACTCGTCAGGGGCAAAGTCTTGTCTGGCGGACAAGAGGGGGAGGCAAAAAGAGACGCGCTAGTCACCTGTTCTGTGATTCGCATGTGGAAGTCGTGGAAGTCGCTGTAGCGGCGGTAGGTCTTCCAGGTGTCCTCGCTGCCGTCGGCGTTCTTGCGGAAGACGGTGATGGCGTAGAGTGCGTAGGTCTTGCCGTGGTCGTTGCACACGCCTGCCACGGGAAGGTGGTTTAGAAAAGCGTCAGCTACCCAGCACAAGCAGACACGGAGGAGGAGGAGGAGGACACACAAGGATGGGTAGAGATGGAGGGATGCAGGACAGAGAGAGAGAGAGAGAGAGAGAGAGAGAGAGGCAAAGCCAGGTGATAGAAAGAAAGGGAAGCATAGAGTGGCAAGATGGAGAGAAGAGCAGGGTTGAGTGACAGAAATAAGCATGATGAGATGGTTAGGTTTAGGTATGATGGGATATGGGAAGGGCAGAGGGAGAGAGATGTAGGGTTTAGGTTGGGGTTAGGTAATGACCAAGGACCGCATGGCAAGCAGGAGAGATGTAGGGTTTAGGTTGGGGTTAGGTAATGACCAAGGACCGCATGGCAAGCAGGAGAGATGTAGGGTTTAGGTTGGGGTTAGGTAATGACCAAGGACCGCATGGCAAGCAGGTGAGATGTAGGGTTTAGGTTGGGGTTAGGTAATGACCAAGGACCGCATGGCAAGCAGGTGAGATGTAGGGTTTAGGTTGGGGTTAGGTAATGACCAAGGACCGCATGGCAAGCAGGTGAGATGCGGGGGGCAAGCAAAACAGGTGGAGGGAGATGGGAGGAAGAGGAGGAGAGAAGGCAGAAAATAAGAAATGGTAAAGGTGATGGAATGACAGTGCTCAAAAGAAAAAGTTGTGAAAACATGAAAAGTGGTGGCGAGGCCTGGTGAGGCGACAAGCATGCAGCGAGAGAGAGAGGCCTTATGGAGACATATGTACACAACTGAGTGGAAACACACACACACACACACACACACACTTATATGCACAGACACACACACACACACTTATATGCACAGACACACACACACACACAAACAAATTTGCATACTTTAAGCTACAACTTATGTATGTGACTGAAACGTAGGACAAGTAAGAACAAGTAAGTAATAATAATAATAATAATAATAATAATAATAATAATAATAATAATAATAATAGCTTAAATTTATATAGCGCCTTTCAGGATACCCAAGGTCGCTTGACAAACGTGATGCATCTCAATCCATCTAAACGCATGGCCCAAATGAGACAGAAAATCATCCACATAGGAGCACAAGTCATTGCCAAGACCAGCAAATACTTTGGGCGACTTCCACAGCAAGCCGTCACCAAAGTATCTGAGCACATACCGGTGTCCGAGATGTAGGCGTGGAGCAACAGGACCTCCTCGGCGCTGGCATTGGTCAGATCGTCCAACGACTGCAAAACAAACAGGACACGGTTATAAAAACAACAAACATGTGCGTGCGTCACCCCATCGGCCAAATGGGTCTCCGTCATTCTGACAGATGGGACGCGTCCCCAAGTCTGACCCAGGCATCTGTGTACTTAAGCGACACACTTGACAGCCAATGAAAACAGGGTCACGGCTTTGATTGTGGTCATTGGTGGGTTGAGTCAACAGAGAAGTTGGCAACAAGACTAAAAACAAGTAAGATCACAGGTCGTACCAGATTTATGCTCCCAGTCGGAGAACCATTGAAGGACTCTGCAGGGAGAGAAAGAGAGAAACAGGAAACAGTCAGATACATCATGGCAACCCACACAGCCTCTTCTCACTACAATAGAGATAACCATGGCAACCCACACAGCCTCTTCTCACTACAATAGAGATAACCATGGCAAACCACACAGCCTCTTCTCACTACAATAGAGATAACCAGCTGAAACTGTCCGTAATTTCGGAATTATCGTGTGTTTATTCGCAGTGTCACACTCTCGGAGTGTCCAGAGAGTGTCAGATTGGATTTACGAACGCAAATGGAGACAGGCCCTAATTTAAATGCTGGGTGTTACCAAACATACATACAGCACACTGCTTGCTACAGTAAGCCTCCTCTACATACTTGCTGCACACTGACCCCCCCCCCCCTCCTCCCTACATACACAGCACACTGTCTTCAGGATCTTCTCCAACACATATCCTCTACATACTTACAGCACACTGCCCCCAGCTACCCCCCCCCCCCCCCCCCCCCCCCCACACACACACACACACACACACACACAGTACCTGCTCCACTCCCCTCCCACCCACACACACATCTGCACGGGTCATCACTCACATACATCATACATACAGTACTGTGCTTGCAATAGTAAGTCCCTTCACCATACTTGCAGTACACTGCCCTCTCTCCTACATACACAGCACATTATTTCATCAGGAAGCTTCTCCAACATACTTAGAGCACACTAGCCTTTATGACTTCACTTCACTAGTCCCTTCCCCTAAATATGGGCCTGACCAGGGATGGGCAGTATTTATGAGACATGTATTAAATATGCATTCAAATACAAAATAGTATTTTGTCATTTGTATTTTATTCGCTTGAAGAAAATGGCTTAGTATCTTGTATGAAAATACTTTATAGGTGTGTATTTCTATAGTTTAAAAACAATGCCAAATATTTTCGGTAAAACTAATACTTCTGGTGATGTGATGACATGATAAGTGCTGTTCTGTTCTGTTCGCTTTCAGAACAGCGCTGGCCTCGTCAATGTCACTTCTCTTTTTGGTAACCTAGCAACAATAAACACTTGACCAAAGCACTCTGAATGAGGTTGAGGGCGCTGTCAGCACACAAAAAAAAAAAAAAAAAAAAAAAAAAACACGACTGGTGGACCCAGGGCCTAAGTATCTCATTTCACTGCTTGTCAATGTGGATTGTGGACCTCCAGAGCGCTGGACGAGGCCCCCTGTGCTCACCTCCGTCCCCGTCGTCGGAGCCCCGATAGCTGGGCTCCTTCAGCATGTCCAGCTCGGCCAGCATGCGCACGTACAGAGGGTGCTGCCTGAACGACGGTAGAAGCGCTCGTCTCGCAGCATCATGTCATACACCTGTCGTCCACAGTAAAGCAGGAGACACAACAGGAAGAGATGCAGGTCATGTACATGACCGTGAACAAGAGATGTTGGCTATGGTTTTTTCTTTGGAGCAACAGGCTTAAAAAAAAATTCAAGAAGAATTTGTCATCAGCAAAAAAGAAAAGACATGAAACAACCTTAAAACATGCACATACACACACACCTTTCTCTGAATATCATCAAATATCTCTGGCGTGGGATCCTCTGTATTGAGTTTCTCAGCCAGCTTGAGAATTGAAGCTTCATCCACCTGTACTCTGGGAGATGCCTGAAAGAGAAAGAGAAACAGACAGAGAGAGAGAGAGAGAGAGAGAGAGAGAGAGAGAGAGAGAGAGAGAAAAATGTGGGAAAAATTACATACTGATGAGAGGACTAAAAGGGGGGACTAAAATTCATTTGACAATCTTTTGAACTTGGTAACAGAACACAGAGCAAAATGTTGCAGTATAACTGGCCAGCAGAGGGAAGAAGGTGGTTTCCGTGTGCGTGGTGCGTGGTCCGTGTGTGTGTGTGGTGCGCGCGTGCGCTGAGAGCACGGACTGACCTTATCGGAAAGGTACTGCTCGTAGACGCCCAGTGCGGCGGCCTTGAGCAGGCCTTTGGTCTGGCTGCCCTGCTTCACACCGTCCTTCTGCCAGCTCAGCATGACCTCCAGCTGCTGCTGCGCAGTCACCCGGTAGCCCTCCACCGTCAGCCAGAAGAACAGGTCCGCCTGGCCACCCATCTGCTGCATGTAGTCTGGACACGGACAGAGACGGACAGAGACAGAGAGATCATGAGAAAGAGGAGAAGAGGGTGTGGGGGGGGGAGGGAGAGAGGAGAGAGAGAGAGAGAGAAAGGGAGAGAGAAGAGGGAGAAGGGAGAGAGGGAGAGGGAAAGAGAGGAGATAGAGAGAGAGTGGAGGAGAGGGGGGGTAATGAGGAAGAGAAGAAGGGCAAGGTGTGGGGGGGAGAGGGAGAGAGAGAGAGAGAGAGAGAGAGAGAGAGAGAGTGTCAGAAAGATAGGGAAAGAGAGAAAGAGGAGAGAGAGAGAGAGAGAGAGAGAGAGAGAGAGAGAGAGAGAGGAAGAGAGGGAGATTGAGAAAGAAAGTGAGTGTGAGAGAGAGAGAAGGAAGAGAGTGAGAGGGAAAGAGAGGAGAGGGAGAGAGAGAGAAAGAAAGTGAGAGTGTCAGACAGATAGGGAAAGAGAGAAAGAGGAGAGGGAGAGAGAGAGAGAGAGAAAGAGTGTCAGAGAGAGAGAGAAAGAAAGAGTGTCAGAGAGAGAGAAGGGAGAGAGAGAGAGTGGAAGAGAGGGAGAGGGAAAGAAAGAGGAGAAGGAGAGAGAGAGAGAGAGAGAGAGAGAGAGAGAGAGAGAGAGAGAGAGAGAGAGAGAGGGAAAGAGAGGAGCGGGAGAAAGAAAGAAAGGGAGAGAGGAGGAGAGGGAGAAGGAAAGAGAGGAGATAGAGAGAGCGAGGAGGAGAGGGAGAGTGAGAAAGAAAGTGTGAGAGAGAGAAGGAAGAGAGTCAGAGGGAAAGAAAGAGGAGGAGAAGGAGAGAGAGAGAGAGAGAGAAAGTCAGGCAGACACAGAGGTGCAGAGCAAGACAACGAAAGACAACATAAAAGAACAAATTTGCAGCAGCAAGAGAGCAATGAAAGAAAGAAAGAGAAAGAATATACAAGACAGACGAGGAGTCATACGAGCCTTATGTGTGCTGAGTAGTTTTCAAGATGGCAGTGGCTCAAACATGTACATATATTCATTTAGCAAACACTTTTATCCAAAGCGACTTACATATGTCAATCATATCACAAGGGCAGTTCTCCCCAGAGCAATTCGGGGTTAATTGTCTAGCTTAAGGGCACAACAGTGGAACTGTTTTCAGACTACTGCATGCTAGCCCAGCTCCTTAGCCACTAATCTATAACCACCAGTGCAGATAGCTACCACCGCAAACAGTGGTCCAGATTCACAGCAGACTCTAACCAGGCCCACGTGTTCCAAACTGCGTTGTGTTACGTGTTCCAAACTGCGCTGTGTTACGTGTTCCAAACTGCGCTGTGTTACGTGTTCCAAACTGCGTTGTGTTACGTGTTCCAAACTGCGTTGTGTTACGTGTTCCAAACTGCGTTGTGTTACGTGTTCCAAACTGCGTTGTGTTACGTGTTCCAAACTGCGTTGTGTTACGTGTTCCAAACTGCGTTGTGTTACGTGTTCCAAACTGCGTTGTGTTACGTGTTCCAAACTGCGTTGTGTTACGTGTTCCAAACTGCGTTGTGTTACGTGTTCCAAACTGCGTTGTGTTACGTGTTCCAAACTGTGTTGTGTTTACTTTTTATTGTTTACTTGAATGTTATGTTTGTCTGTGGACTTAATTGGTAAAATATGTCTTGTCTTCACCGTGGGATAGTGAGAAACGTAATTTCGATCTCTTTGTATGTCTTGGCATGTGAAGAAATTGACAATAAAGCAGACTTTGACTTTGACTTTGACTTACGTGTTCCAAACTGCGTTGTGTTACGTGTTCCAAACTGCGTTGTGTTACGTGTTCCAAACTGCGTTGTGTTACGTGTTCCAAACTGCGTTGTGTTACGTGTTCCAAACTGCGTTGTGTTTACTTTTTATTGTTTACTTGAATGTTATGTTTGTCTGTGGACTTAATTGGTAAAATATGTCTTGTCTTCACCGTGGGATAGTGAGAAACGTAATTTCGATCTCTTTGTATGTCTTGGCATGTGAAGAAATTGACAATAAAGCAGACTTTGACTTTGACTTTGACTTACGTGTTCCAAACTGCGTTGTGTTACGTGTTCCAAACTGCGTTGTGTTACGTGTTCCAAACTGCGTTGTGTTACGTGTTCCAAACTGCGCTGTGTTACGTGTTCCAAACTGCGTTGTGTTACGTGTTCCAAACTGCGTTGTGTTACGTGTTCCAAACTGCGTTGTGTTACGTGTTCCAAACTGCGTTGTGTTACGTGTTCCAAACTGCGTTGTGTTACGTGTTCCAAACTGCGTTGTGTTACGTGTTCCAAACTGCGTTGTGTTTACTTTTTATTGTTTACTTGAATGCTATGTTTGTCTGTGGACTTAATTGGTAAAATATGTCTTGTCTTCACCGTGGGATAGTGGGAAACGTAATTTCGATCTCTTTGTATGTCTTGGCATGTGAAGAAATTGACAATAAAGCAGACTTTGACTTTGACTTTACGTGTTCCAAACTGCGTTGTGTTGCGTGTTCCAAACTGCGTTGTGTTGCGTGTTCCAAACTGCGCTGTGTTGCGTGTTCCAAACTGCGCTGTGTTGCGTGTTCCAAATGTAAAAGCACTTTGAGCTGCATTGTGTGTATGAACGCCGGTGCTACACAAATAAAGCTCATTATTACGGCAGACAGCGGCGGCGATCAGGAGTGCTGTGAGGAACTCACCCATGAAGAACTGCAGGGCGATGTTGTGCACCAGGATGTGCTCCAGGGGAATGATGCACAGCTTCCCAAAGTTCGCTGCCAGCTTCATCGCATCCACTTCCTGTGGAGACACAAGTGAACTCTTGAGCCCCATGCAAAAACATACTGTAGCATGAAACATCTCACACTGTCTGCCCTGTGGGGAAGGATGATGGTTTACAGCTAGCTAGATTGAATGAATGGGTGGGTGGATGGATGGATGGATGGATGGATGGGTGGATGGATGGGTGGATGGATGGGTGGGTGGGTGGGTGGGTGGATGGATGGGTGGCTTGGGGTTTCCTACCTTCCCTGATTGCAACCTTTGTATCCTTGTTTCACAGACTTTCTTTACAAACAGTAAACTGTTGATTTGATTCTTGATCATGTTTATGTCTGTGAAAGAAGACAAGGAAAGACAAGGAATTTGACAGAATGTAAAGCAAGGCAAGTTTACTTATACAAAACATCTCATACACATTTGTAAATCAAAATGTTTTACAAATGGGAATAATTTCTTAAGGTGTGTGTGTGTGTGTACCATCTCCAGCAGTATCTAGAGAGCGTAGATACTGCAGCTCCTCCAGGACTTTGTCCTTGACCGCCTCCAGCTCTATGGTCTTGTCTGTCAGCTTCAGGATGGTCATGAAGGCCTCGTAGTTACAGCTTGAGTCCCGGATCTAAACACACACACACACATAACATCATTTTGCCATCACTCATTGCCCTATCAAGCAGACATGTCAAAATGAGACAAACTTTAGATGGATCAAGATAACTGAGCCCCCTCCACACACACACAGTGAATGACAGAGTGGCACAGAAGTAGGAGATTAGAACAGTACAAGCAGATGTTTGCACGCACCATCCATATGACTAACTGATTGAGATAATCCGGGTCACTGAGCTGGTTTATCAGGGGAAGGAGAACGCCTCTGGCTAGCACTTCCTGTTGGGACAGACAACACAACACAACACAACACATGTAAATACAGTCATCACATCACTCTATTTAACAGTGAATTAACATGCTATTGCTTTTGTGCTAATGGCACAATACGAAAAGTTTGGTCCCGAAACGCTATATCGCCATAAAAACATTAAAAAGTCATGTATAATTGTGTATTTCAGGTAATATCAATACAATTGTGTATTTCAGGTAATATCAATACAAATGTGTTGTTTTGATTGAGTAAAGATATAATAATAAAAATAACAATACCCAAAATCACAGTTCCACTGAAATTACTTGGAAAACAAAACGTAAAAAAAATATTCATGAAAATGGAGGATATAGCGTTTCAGAACGAAACTCTTCATATGTTCTTTCTGTTGCACTAGAAAAAAAACAAACAACAAAAAACAATTGAATGACTCACATAACAAATATAATACATTATCATAAATTACAATATAACTCAGATAACAACTGTATTGGTTAATTATATCCAAAAAGCACCTCATTGCTGTTCTTTGACACCATATCAAAAGGATGCATCTCTTTCATTTCCTATTTGATAGTAGCTCCTTGAAGTTGACAAATAAACAAAGCGTTTAAATCTACAGAAAGCCTCTGCCTTGTCCCGGGGGAGTGATGTAATACTGTGGAGCGGCGTTGGTTCAGTCCCTGCGGCCAGCGGCCGGCCCAGCGGGTGTGTGTGTGTGTGTGTGTGTGTGTGTTGGTGTGTGTGTGTGTGTGTGTGTGTGTTGGTGTGTGCGTGTGCATGTGTGTGCAGGTGCGTGTCTGTTGGTGTGTGTGTGCGCATCTGTGTGCGTGCACGCATGTGTGCATGTGAGTGTGTGTGTGTGTGTGCATGTGTGTGCGTGTGTGTATGTGTGCATGTGAGTGTGCATGTGAGTGTGTGTGTATGCATGTGTGTGCGTGTGTGTGTGTGCATGTGTGTGCGTGTGTGTATGTGTGCATGTGTGTATGTGTGTGTATGTGTGCGTATGTGTGCATGTGAGTGTGCGTGTGTGTGGGTTCAGTCCCTGCGGCCAGCAGCCAGCCCAGCGGGGAGGCCCACGACTCACCCTGAGGAAGTATCGCATGTTCTTGTTGTGGAAGTCTCCCGGAGGTAGTAACAGATACAGCAGCACCTCGCACAGGTCTCTGAGGAAGCCTAGATATCCACACACACACAAATACACACACACACACACAGAGAAACATTAGCCCCAAGGAAGATGTTTCACTTGTGTGTGTGACGACAGCTTCTAAGCAACCCCTAGGGGGAAGACACAAGTGTACAGATCTGTGTGTTTTTTTTTCTCCCTCCACCCCGACACCCAACGGAGGGGGAAAATGAGGCGTGCTTTTCTCAAGGGCCGCTGACTTTGACCCGTCACATCCCGCACACATCCATATTCTCATGATCAAAGCACAGCAGGGACACCTACAGTATCGGAGGAGTAATTGTCCAGCGGCGCTGCCAGATAAGGCTACTCCCAGCTAGCGTTCAGAAGAGCCCCTGCTACGTACAGTGCCACCTGCACAGCAGCAATGGCTGATCATGGCTTCGTTATGGAGAGGCTGCAATAAGAGTGTGGCGCGCAAAGCCTGGCTCTCGACTGGGGACAAGCACTGTGGTGGGGTCCTGAGGAGTCTCTCTCTCACACACTCTCACACACAAATAGACATGCGCTCACACACACTCTCACACACACACACCTTCTTCGTCTTTGGGGGAGGTGCACACCACGTCCCGACAGATCTTCCTCTCCATCTCCACTTCTGCCTCGAAGAAGGACTCCAGCAGCTCCTCAGAGGACTCTCCTGCAGCAGGGAGACGCAAGAGGCAGCACACCATCACCACACAGTCATCAGAATCAGACTCATCGTCACAATCATCATCCTCATCATCATCATCATCATCTGTCTCCTCCTCCTCCTTCCAGCACCATCCTCATCATCATTCTTCTACCACCACACGCATCTTCATCATCACATTCATCGTTCCTCCAGCACCATCCTCATCATCATCACCACCACCACCACCATCATGGTCATCATCATCATCATCATCACATTCATCAACATCATCCTCCTCCTCATCCTCATCATCACCACCTAACTTCATGATAATCATCCTTCTCCCAGCATCACACTTCTCTTTATAATCATCATCATCACCACTTCCAATCACCACCACCATCTGTTTCTAAAAACTACACTCCTCATCAACCTGTGAACTTGATTCAACTCAAAGGGTTTGTATAACATTGGATAGTGCAAAGAAGTATCCCAGTAGCTGTGTGCTTCCACTGAGAGATACTCATTCATTCATTCACCTGAAATCCATTTCTCATTCATTCAATCAATCATCCATCCATCCATCATGTCAAAATATGTAATGCATTATCCTAATAATATAC
>NC_055977.1:6538360-6549556 GCF_018492685.1 Alosa sapidissima | reverse complement strand
GGCACCACAAAATCAAGATCTGAACCTCAAGCTTGCTTGTGTTGGTTTTAAATGCTCCCTCTTCAAACCTCTATAAGATATGCTTACTGCTACAATACTTTCAAGAGATAAGTCCCAAGGCTGTGCAACACTATTCACAACACCTCCCAAGGATAAACTACATGGGTCAACTCTCCACTCAGTAAAGATACCAGTCTCTGAACCGACAGAGACACTGGATAAAGACTCAGTTCCAATGACACTTGGATTGATTGATAGGAAAGGACTGATCTCAAAAATGATCTCATATTTGGTCTGAATAAATCTCTGGTTGTCTGGCTGAGAGACGCCATCTCTCAGGCTGTGCTGACAGGCTGAATCCAACTCTCGGGGGTACGATGTGTGTGTGTATATGTGTGTGTCTGTATGTGCGTATGTGTGCGTGTGTGGGTATGTGTGGTGTGTGTGTGTGCATGTGTGGTGTGTGTGTGTGTATATGCGTGTGTGTGCGTGGTGTGTGTGTGTGTGTGTGTGTGCGTGGTGTGTGTGTGGTGGGGACTTGGCCCTCAGTAGGAAACTAGGGCGTTTGGGGAGACAGCCCCGTGACGTCCTGACATCATCCACCCCCCCCCCCACCCCCCCCGACAGAGGGGAACTCGGGACATCTTCACAGCCAACACGACTCCTCCCGCTCCCTGTGAGCTAGCATTCGCTCTGAAGGACCATGCTCAACAGTGTGACTGGCGCACCAGGTCACAGAGACGCAATTCCATATGCACAGTAGATCATGAAGTATTTAAAGCACGTCATAAAAATGAGGGCGAGTTGGATTGGGGATAAAAATCTAGCTTATAGCAGATTTCAAATGTCAAAAGCTAGGCCTACTTCTTCTCACTTTGCCAAATCCAAAGTATTCATTCTGAAAGGGCCACATGTTAAAACTAGACGGAACATTATTTTCAAAAGTGAGTTGAGTTCATTTTGTTATGTTGTACCAATGCTACAACGTCACGCACACAAAGGCAGCTGGCTCTGTGGTTGAGCTTTGGCACACCTGGGACAAGTCATTAAACTAGCCTACATTGTTTGCAATGGACCGTCAACTGCTGAACCGGTTGAGTGAGAGCGAGAAGAGAGAGAGAGAGAGAGGAGAAAAAAAAAGAAAAAAAGAGCAGTGATTCGATGGACAAAGCCCTACTCGTGCATTCTGGGACATGAAAAAAAATAAAAAAATAACACAAAAACACCCAACATTCTAGAGGCCGGGCCTCTGTCATAACAACGTCCACACAATGGAGGGCCACATGTGCTACTGGGAGGCAGGAAGGCAAACACTATTAGTGTCTTCTGCCACTGCGTAGGAGTCCGAATGAAAAGGTCCTGTTCCTGCCCTGGACCACACCTTAATGAGCAATCAGTCATGCCCTGTCTTGACTAAAAGGACTTAACAGACTAGCCACGTAGTGCTGGAGTCCAATTCAGGCACAGAGTTCTCTCTCTAAGGCTAGCATTCTCTGGTGCCTATTTGCATTGGCTATTTGCATGTGGTTGTGCTTCCCATTCGCTTTCCAGTGTACGGTGAAAGAGACAGGCTTACGGTTGGTTTCAGTGCTCACAGCGCATGGAAAACAAGGCCGTGACCTTGGCGTTTTAATGCGCCACGCTCCCAGGTAACGAATATAAACACACACAACTCACCCACACACACACACACACACACACACACACAGAAGCCATTCCTCCTCCTCTGCTCCTACTAGGGTTCTAAATATTTACACAACTCCGTCAGGAATCCGTCAGCGAGAGGAACTCTGCGCCACGGTCACGCCAACATGATCCTTCCCCGGTGTGATAGCAGAGTGCCATTTACAGGCTTTGGACGCTGACAGAAAATCAGAGTCTATCTTCCTGAACAGGTCAGCTGCATCAGAGGGGGGAGCGTGTACCATGTCAAGTGTCTCAGCAACAGCGCCAAAGACCGACTGACGGATGTCCCGGGAGGACAGAGACAGCTGTAAGGGGTGGGGTGGGGTGGCGGGGAGGGGTGAGAGTGGAGTTGGGAGTTGGGGTTAGAGTGTCAGGAAGCCCTCTCAACCCTTCTATAACCTCATCTCAGTTTTTGGAAGCGGTCCACACCTCCGTGAGGGGCAGATGCGCCTCAAGGAAGAGTTTTCCGAGAACTGCGTCCGTGGGTGGAGAGAATGGGGAGATGGAGGGAGAGATGGAGGGAGAGATGGAGAGAGAGAGAGGGAGGGAGAGGGGCTCCTGGATTACCACTCAATTTCTTCTTCAAAGTGTGAAAAAAGTTAAGTGGGTGGGGGAGGGGGACATAGAAGAAGACAGAGAAGCAAGGGAAAGCCTGCCAGAGGAGTGACTCAGACTCATCTTCTGGAGAGAGGCAGACCGTGGGTGTTTCTATCTGTGAGAGCTTCTCCTGTGGCGCGATCGCAAGCTCATCTCCCACTTCAAACAGCTGCCCCTGTCAGTGCCTGAGCGCAAAGAAATGTGCTTGATCTTGGTTTGGTCTTTGCCTGTGCCTGCCTCCAGCAAGGCTAAAGATGCAAGGAAGTGAACAAAGGGCATTAGAAATACCACCAGGACAGAAGAAACCAGTAAAAATCTGTAGAATAAATAAAACAACCAACAGTCCTACACTGTGGCTCACAGCAGTGAGATGGTGGATTAAAAGTGACTAGATGGGGCAGCCGTGATTGGGGCAGCCGTAGATTGGGGCAGCCGTGGCCCACTGGTTAGCACTCTGGACTTGTAACTGGAGGGTTGCCGGTTCGAGCCCCGACCAGTGGGCCGCGGCTGAAGTGCCCTTGAGCAAGGCACCTAACCCCTCACTGCTCCCCGAGTGCCGCTGTTGATGCAGGCAGCTCACTGCGCTGGGATTAGTGTGTGCTTCACCTCACTGTGTGCTGTTTGTGTTTCACTAATTCACCGATTGGGTTAAATGCAGAGACCAAATTTCCCTCACGGGATCAAAAAGGTATATATACTATACTTAGATACGATGAAACAATGAACAAAACAATGAACTGAATACGATCATAACAAACACGGGCTGGTGGTATCAAGTATCGTTCCCATACCTTACTAATGAAGAGAAGATACTGATAAGGTCCTGCTGCCACAGACCAATGTTGACCATGCCACATAAACACAGAGTAAACATGGGAAGTTGCCATGGCAACTCTAACTCAAAGTCATAAGTCATAATATGAGCGCCAATGGAATTCAAGCCTATAGGCCTAAATGACAAGTTGAGAATTGACATTAGAAACATGAGAAATAACATTCAAATGAATGTGCTTAATGCACGTAAGTCAATGTTCTCTCGTGTTGACTACCACACTATAGTCAAAATAGAGTGTGGGAGGGTGTGGGGCTCCAGATAAAGCGTGGAGTATTCACCAACGTGAGCTCAGTCAAACTGCAACCCTCTGGCAACAGTGGGAATGTGTGTGTGTGTGTGTGTGTGTGTGAGAGGTCTGATGCGCTTGACCGACGTGTCTGGGGGACAAGCGCATCAATAACGTCCCACTGTCAGACACATAGGCCTCATAGAATTCATCCTCCATCCATCATGAGGCAGCATCCTCCGAAAACAAGGCCTTGCAATCAGTGTATCTCATCGCTTGAGAACGATAACAAACCAGCCAACAGTTTATGACCCTGTTTTTGCCCAGGTACTGAAGATAACTTCCTCATTATGCTACCAGGAATCTAGGATTAAATAGGCCTTCATTTAAAAGAAAAAGAAACTACGCCCAGACTAGCCTTGAAAGCACCATAGAATGCTGTATACAGAGCGATACCGGACGTCCTTGTCCTCACATCAACCTTCCGGGAGTGTTTTACACGCTCGCCCCTGGAAAAGCAAAGTGGTACCGGTAGTGAAATTTTGCTCATCTTATCAAAGAGTATGCTAACTGTAGCTATCACCTGAATCCCAACTGTGTGTGTGTGTGTGTGTGTGTGTGGGTGTGGGGGTTGGTGTGTACTAAGCACTAAGCACACGTGACAGAGAGATAGCGATCTGTTACCCTAGGTGCTGGTTTGTGCAATCACAGGTGAGGAGTGTGTGTGCACTGTGTAATTATGTAGGCTATGTATAGCAATGCCCTGTGCATGCAGTGGAAACATTACAATACAGCTCAATATCACACACACACACACACACACACACACACACACACACACACACACACACACACACACACACACACACACACACACACACACACACACACACACACACACACACACACACACACACACACACACACAGGGGTTAATGGCCGTGTCCTGTGAAAGCCTGTGGCCCAACAAATGAGTCTCTTGGCTGTACAGGATGCAGCCAGGAAAAACAAATGGCCATAAGTACCCATTCTTTTCATGGCCTGCATATCCTACAATCACACCACTTCTACATCTACACTGCAGCCCATTCAAGTAATTTGGAGTCCTATGTATGGCCACCAATACAACACCAATGGTGGACCTACAGTATGGACTGCCAGCCTACAACAGGCTGAGCCAGTTATCATTCCAAAGCCAGAAGAGCCTCTACACACACACACACACACAGAGACACACACACACACCAGTTATCATTCCAAAGCCAGCCGCAGCCTCTATGGGGGCTGGCCAGGCTAGGCCTACATGTCCAGAGCCGTTGGTCACGTTCCACAACCTTCAGTAACCCGAGAGGAGCCTTGCGTTATCTGTCCAGCGTACTTATCTGCCTCACGTCTAAATGTGGACCTGTGGAAAAACCCACCAGGCATGTGTTTACATACCTGGACACAAGCAAAGTGCCTACAATCAGTGCAACTTCAGTGCAAACAAGTGCCCTGAAGTGTGTCCAGATGCAAAGGTTTTATTTTATTTTTATTTTATTTTATCCCAGGTAGAGGATATTTACAGAGTAGAAAAATATCTTCTCTCCTCATAGATTTAATTTGTTTTGATAAATGAGAGAAATATGATCCTTACTCAGGGCCTGGTGTTACATGTACAGTACCAACACAGTTAAAGTGTCATACGCTGGGAGAACAAGGAGAGAGTGGTCATTCAAAACACCTTCACAATGTCTCAGGTGCACAGGTCTTAGCACTACTAAGAGGGCCTCGGGCTTGCATAGCGGTTTAGCTGGTGTGAAAACACATGCAAGGCATTGAGTCCCACAGGTGTTAGCCTGAGGCAACTAGTTACTACCACCCCCAACCCCCCCAGTGTTTCCCACAGAATTGAATTCAATTTGTGGTGGTTGGTTTGCAGAATTAACTTGATGCTAACCAGATTTAAGCACAATTTAGTACAACCTGGAAAATCATTGTGTGGTGGTCAATGTTGATAATGTGGTGGGCCGCCACAAATAAGTCAATGTATGGGAAACACTGCCCCCCAAATACATAATGAAGCAACCTCCAGTGGATCCAGCAAGGTACTTTAGCACGGATTTTCAACCAGTCGGTCACGGCCCACTAATGGTCCATGAAGACATTGACCATGACCAGTGCATTCAGTGATGTTGCTTCACTGTGTGAATCACAGTCTGTCCTTCCTCAGGGCTGCTTGCTTCATCAGCATGGTGGGCGCTCTCCCTGTCGGTCACTGTCACAATCAGATGAAAACGACGGCTGTGGCTACGGGACATGGGGAAAGGAGTTAGGGGCAGGGGCGAGCTGGACTAGACGTTGAGTGATCTGCTGACGGTGGATGAAATGACATGCCCACCCCGTCTTTTGCTGCAACCAGTGCTTTCAGTTCTCCTAACTGGAGGGCGTCTCGCTGGCGGCCATGGCCGCCCGGCCGGCTGGCCTGCCTGCCTAGCCACGGCCCTTCTGTTGGGCTTAAATCCTGCCAGTCACGTTCCCCAGTCCCACAGGCTATTTCAGGAGCCACTGAGCTGCCTAGAGGACAAGCATCTTCTCTATAAAGGGTTAAAGGTGGACCGCATAATCCAGATCTCATCTATGGCTTCTCAGGGACCAGTGTTTTCGAAGACACAAGCCACTGGTGTAGCCAATCACTGGCAGCTTCAACGGCCCACCCAGAGACTCGACCTGATCCGACCTGTTGCTACACCTCGGCTAAGACTTGTGCGTTCAAAGGATGACAAATAAAAGTCACCCTCAGTTGTTCTATGGTACCTTGATATACCGGTTTGAACCAGTGGTTCACCACTAGAGAGCAAGCCCAGTTTAGCTTAGCGCGGTGCCGCTCCAAGTATCGGTGCCGGGCCATTTCCAGCCATGCAATGTGAGGTGAGGGATCTTACAATGCAAAAAACACATCTCCCGCACATCTTTTGTGCAAACATGAAAGCACTATTTAAAAATAACATGTGAGTGATGTGGCGAATTCTTCACTTCCTCATTGGATTCAAAACCAGCAAACCCTTTTGCACAGTTCCATCACAGCCCACAGGAAAGTCAGGCCACCCTGGCCGTCGAGTCACGGCTGCTTCCTCTGACGCATGTTTGATACGCAAGGCTGCCTGGTATCCTCGTCCATCGACCTAAGCTTTGATTAAGATCCACTAAAGAGCTTTGGATACGCATGGCACACTTATTCTACGCCTTTTATAACTGCAACCCAAGGGCTAAATGCAGATCTACCTAATTCCATCCTTATAACTCTCTTTAAGTGCAGGTGGGCAATAAAAGCTAAACTGACTGTGGGAATGTATCTTAATGTACCTTAACACATTTATAAAATATGTATAGTATTTTCCCAAGAAAACATGCAGTGTTGCAACAAGGTCATTTCAAAACGTAGGCTACTAAGGAGAGATAAATTGAAAAAGACATGTGCAACTGTTAATTATAGACATGTGTGTCTAGAGGTATGCCATAACGACAGGGATATGAAGTTTTGTCCACACTCAAAGACTAGAGCATATAGGCTAAAAGTTTGTATGGCGTTACTCTTGCACAATAACGAGGCTACTCCTGTGTCAATGCCAAGCCTAACCAATTTGACAGAAAGCGTCTGTCTCTAAATCATTGAGAACTGTTAGTAACAGCAAAGAAGCGCGGAGAAGTGGAGGCATGTGAACATTGCTTCTGTAAAATCCAGCTGCCACTATGTTAAAAAGACACCATTCAGAAAGAGAACCGGTGACAGCTGCGCGGGGAAAACTGATTTTTGCTCACTGGCCAAATGCATCGGAGCAATCAACCCCCACATACCTATCTGACAGGTCAACGTTGAAACCAAAATGGTACAAATTCAGCACTGGCTAAGAATGGCATATTCAATACCAAGTTTACAGGCTGCAATACGACTCGATGTTTAGCTGTGCGCATCTGCCTAAATTAATCATTGTGGCCAAACAAGAACTGACCCAATCATTTAATCGGGGAAAGGAGTGTTCGAAAACAGCTCCATTGTAGGCTACTTGAATGGACGGTGTCAAAGAAAACGCCACGTAGATAATTGTCGACCTGGGACAAGATAAAGAGTTCGACCCGTTTATCATCAAACCAAGCACTAGCCAGCCAACACCTATGAGTAGCAAGTTGCGCTCATCTCGCCCAACACTGTAAAAACACTATTTGGGCTACTATCAACAAATTAATAATCACACCAAAATAGCTAATTTAGGATGTTGTTGCATCTGAAGGTAACAGCACAATCAGCTCATCGTATTAGCGATGTAATCCTAGACTGAGCAACCAGATGCCTCTTCAAAACATAGCCTGTCTGGGCTCTGTCCTGTGTTTACCTGTTCGGTTGGTGGCTAGCTAAGCTAACTAGCATTAGCCCATAGCAAACACTGTCGTTAGCTGACTAGCTAGCTAGCTAGCTAGCTAGTTGTGCTGTCACTACACAACGGAAAACAAACTCAATATACAGCACTCAATGACACAGCAGACTTACCTCTGCAAACATTATTTAAAACGTTGCGGCACTAGTCCTTCAGGCTAACCCCACCACATTTTCTTACACGTTACGTCGCTATTTTCTCGTTTAAAAACTGATAGGTTTCCAGAGTCCGTACACTCTTCGGATAGTCGCCATATTTGCTAGATTTACATCCCCTGCTCTGACAGTCTCCACTGATTGGACCAATGGCTATGACGCAAGGGACATACCCGTGACCAGGGGCGTTTTTTTACTCAACAAGCATTCAGCGGTTCAGCGCCTTCGACCCAAATTAAAGAATTGTGATGGTAGATAGATACATTGTGAACATAGTAGTAATACATTGTTGCTACATTGTCAACATTATAGACACGTACGTAGCCTATTAAATAACTTAGCCAACAGCAATGGTAATCAGAACATAGGCCTAAAATATGTTTTTCCTAAAATTATTATTTTCACTGTAAAAAAGTGACGCTTTCCCCAAAAATACCCTACTGATGTTCGTATTAAAACAATGCAAACATTTTGATTTTGACATTATGCATCTCATTCCTTTGATATCTCAAATTGAATATTCAGTAATTTTAATATGCCCTACAAGCTGTGTAGCTCTTGTTTACTAAGTAGCCTAATAAGAAATAGTTGGCATTGGTAACATGGTTGACTAAAATGGTACACTTTCAGAGGCGTCTGGAATATTGTAGGCAATGACAATGCCCATACTCTGTAAAGAGGAACCTCCATGTGTTCCTCATACAGAAATTTAGTTATTTTACTTTCCTCATATGACAGAAACGTGTCTTATCTCAGCATCTATCACTGAAGTCATGTGGTAAGTCTGCTGTTTGCTCGAGAGGAGAGAAAAAATGGGCATTGCCATGCAAGGACAAGTACGGCCATAATCCCGTTTGTGCGAGGTCGCTGACAGGTTAGGCCTACCTACCTGTCTCCAGTTGGATAAGCACGCTATCGGGTCAGTCAGAAAGCTGTGGCGGTTGCAGGCGTTCAATAGTCCATGCTTGGTCGCTGCCACCAGGTTCCCCATTTGGTCAGCAGAGCTGTGTTATCCAAATTACCCTCTCATATTTCCTCTGTGGCGCACAGGCACGCCGGGTGTGTATCTGATAAGCACTCCAGGCCGAGAGCAGGGCGTTTGTGGATCTGATTCATCCCTCTCGGCTTACCACCCAGCTGACACTCCGTACATCTGGTTTGTCTGGCCAGTTAATGCAGCGTTTGTATGATCACAAGACAAAAGCGAACTCTGAGCCTTGGTTTATGAACCTCAATTGCACCGTTATGGTTAGTGCACATGCATCACCTGTGGCGCTATTTTTATGTTTTATGTTGCGATGCGGAACCTAATGATAGGCGGTGAACACACCACCCTCCTTCACGAGCTTTTAACTGGGCTGTTATGTTTCTGCTTAAATTTGCTATCGTGTAGGCTACGTTAAGACTGATTGAATAAGTCATACTGACTGATAGAAAAGCGATAATCCACCCATGCAGAACACTATGACCAATTTAGATTTTAGTGCGCGCGTTTTATTTGAGGAAATCTGTGGAGAAAATACATTAAAAAAAATGTAGATAGATGAAAATATATCTCACAAATAAAACAAAACCTCAGTCAATCTAGACAGGTTAATCTTCAGCCTGGCTGAGGTAAAAGCACTGCGATTGTCTTTATTGTGTAAACGATATTATTATGAATCCTGTCCATTGTGTTGCTATTTTTAGTAAGTACTTGTGTCGCCAGAGCCAGCGGTAGCATTTAACATTCGCTGCAGTTTGTCTGAAAGCTAGTCGGTCTCCTCTCCCTCTAAAAATGAGATGAAGATGTCTATGTGATTTGAATTACGTGTGGATTTACAACAATGATGTATCCAACTACATAAGGTGTAATAACTCACCGCGAATCCCGGAAAGGGTAAGTTTAGTAGCCTACCTATTGCTATTTTCATGTACTATTCACGCAAACACGGATGCCGCTAGAATCCATTTTTACCCGAGATACATTGTTTGGTAACGCTTTGATAAACTATCAACACTGCACTACCATGTATAGACCGACATCTCTCGTTAGTTCGTCGTCCACGGATAATTGGCTACGAAACGATATAGGGACACTCTAGATTCAGTTTCCTCTATCCATTCTGTCTGAAATACTAAGCAAATCTTTGCCATTTGTTTATCAAAGGTAATTGTTGGGCACAGACCCATAATTTTATTTAATGGTGGTATATTATGACATACTGGATTATTTACGTTTCCTGCAATGCAAAGTATTCACAAAAATGACCATCCCTCAATGAATTTGTGATTGTGGCTTACGATGTGTTAGAAATAAGTTGCTCTGGAGTCTTGACCCTACCCACTAAATGAAAACAATGCATACGGTCCAAAGTAGATCAAGTTACAGTTTTAAAAGTATTTTGGCGTTTAATACATATTGAGCTGTTCACGCATGCATGGTAACAGGTTAGTATCTTGCATCGCTTCCTCGTCGTCCTCCCTCCACTGGGAAAACATCGCTGTGCTAAAAATAGAACTGATACCATCTCCTGAACACATACACGACCTCTGCGCGAACGCCCACAGTACGTGAGCGACGCATCAATTGAGGTTGAAGCGACGGACTCCATTCCAAAACAGTTCATCATCATGCAATGATAATTACGCCTTCGTGAGTGTACATGTGAATGTATATGTGGGGAAGAATCTATTGGACATCTTGTAAGCGACATAATAGTCGATGGACACACACATACACATACATGTACATGCACACACGGTGGACGGGTATTAACTTGGGACTACTGCAAATGGTGAACAGATTCTGTGGCAAATGCCAGAGAATGTAAAATAGCCTATGTTACAGTGTGATGACAAGGGGAATGACGTCTACAAAATCATGAAAATTATGAGAGAAACAATATTCTAAATAGGAGAACAAGGCTAAAGGGGATTCCCTATTTAATCCCAACTATGCCTGGCTTTTAATAGTTTTATCTTATACAGCAAGACCCTGTAGGTTTCGGTGAGTATTAGAGTGGGTCTATGTCTAACGTACGTATTCTAGGTTGGTGTATGCCTGTGTGTGTTGTGTTCATCTATGGAAATGCAGTCATTCATGTTTTAGGTGCATAGGTTATTCGCTTCATAGGAGGGCACCATTATGTATCTTTGCAGATAAAGGCTGTGCATATATATAATATATATGCAGAGGTGGAAAAGCCCAGAAAGTAAAAGTCCAACCGTGTATTGGATTTAACTTAACACACTTAACACAGGTGATCTCACCAATTAGCTGCTTTACCTGGCTGAATACTT
>NC_055977.1:6528360-6530860 GCF_018492685.1 Alosa sapidissima | reverse complement strand
CGCGTATCCCTTCTGACTGGCTACGAAAAATCTTGGATGCACACACCATGCCTAGTAGTGTCATCGGCTCAGGTAACTGTGCGAGAGACAACATGTCATCTCTGTCTATCTTCCTCTCTCATCTCTATCTTTCTACTGTTTAGTCTCTCTATCTCTACTCTTCTCTGTCTTCCTTCGTTTCACCGCTGGCTGGCAGTTGGACCCATTTCCTCTTCCTCTCGAGCCCCAGTGTGTTCTTGCTCCTCTTGCTCTACGTTCATTCAAGTTTTGGACGGGAGTGTTGTTGTTGTTGTTATTGTTGTGTGTTGTTATTGCTATACTGTTGTTGCTGCCTTCATCTGCGAGGCTGCTCGTCTCGGGGAGAGCACTGACAGAGCAACAGCGTGCTGTTCACTGCAGGCTCCTCAGGTACGATTATAATGGGCTTGTTGATCTACGCACATGCCTCAGAAGAGGAAGCTGAATCACTTCCTGTCTTTTGTCCCCTTTGATGTTTCGTCGATATTATTATTTTTGGTTGTCACGCACATCATGGCAACGCTGATACTGGAAGTGCGGATGTTTGTCTGGATGTGACAGGCGAGTGGCTTGGGCTGTGAATGCGGATGAATGCATGGTTTAGGTGCTAGGAGGATATAGGTTTGTTTGTGTGTGCATGTGTGTGCATGTATCTGTTTGGGTTTTTGTTTGTGTGTTGTGTTGTGTGTGTGTGTGTGGTGTTGTCATGTTTTCCTGAATTCAAATAGGTCATCTCCACGGAGTGTGTGGAAGCTGTGTGTTTGTTTCGAGTGCGAGTAAAGAGGGATTAGTTCAGACCAGGGCAGTGTGTTCATCCTTTTAGTCAGTGCTCTTAATTAGGCAGGATCTTCTTCCTCCTTTCCACTCACTCCTTTATCGCTCTCTCTCTTTCTTTCTCTAACTCTCTCTCTCATGCACTTTCTCTCGCTCTCTTCCTCCTAGTTTATTTCTCTCTCTCTCTCTCTCTCTCCATCCCTCCCTCTTTCTCAGTTAATGACATCTCACTGTAGTGCCACTTCTATTCTAAGCGAGGCAGGGCTGACGACCGAGAGCGATACAGAAGTGTGTTCATTTGTCCTCTCATCAATCAAGGCCTGGACAGAGCTCCCCTTCAGTCTGTTGAGTGTGACGTAATGGATGTACATTGCTCTTATTACTTCCATAGCGTACACTGCCTCCATAAAGCATTCAACACCAGTCGCGAGTCAGGGAGAAGGAGGAAAACCTTCACACCACGTTGGCCTTCAAAAATCTTGGCAGGGGAACTTTTGTTTATGGCTCTGACCCCTGTAAAATGTTTCCTGACTCGCAGCCAAAGATAACATCAGTGTGTGAGAAAATTGCTACATGCCTCCCGAGTGTACGACAAAGTGCACTTGTTCCTTTAAACGTTGACAAGGTGTATTGTTTTCAGGGATCTGCCGGCCTGGTGAAGGATGGATGGAAGGGCTGCCCTTGAATCCTCTGGGCAGGAGGACAAGGAGAAGTAGCCAGGGCCTCGAGTCTGTTTTTAGGGCGCGTCACTATACTGTTGCTCAACGCTAAGTCGCTTGTCTTCTTTGAGCTTGACACCAGTCATGGGTTAGTTTTTTGTGTTAATTGTGAAATTCAATGCGTTCGGGAAGAGAGAGAGAGAGAGAGAGAGAGAGAGAGAGAGAGAGAGAGAGATGTTTTTTTGGGGCTAGCAGCTCAACAGGCCGCGTCAAAGTCACATCTCTTTGGCGCTGGTCACCAGTTGCCGGTAGCTGGCCGCTGGTCCCACTGGGTCTTCCTTGCTGTGTGCGGCGCACTGTGTGACTCACCCCGTCCACTTTAAGAGATGACTCAGTCTTTTCTCTCCTTTGTCGCCGCTTCATCGGAGGGGCTTGGCGCTGAATGTGTCACATTGTGTGGGGCGAGAAAGGAAAGGTTAACTGAAAGAGCAGCTCGTGGGTGGGTGGCAAGCTTCCCATTAAAGTTCACTTCCCACAAGTCAGATGCATTGAGACAGGATAAACCCTGCTGATTTTTCTAAGAGGAAATTATCAGAAGTTCTCCAGAAATAGAGAATGAGTGGACCTATTAATACCACTGCTTTGCATAGACAGTGTTTCAGTATCTGTGAAAACCATTGTGACAGAAGCTGTGGTGAATGCGAGTAAGCGAGATTATCTCTTTTGCGCTGTTTCAAATTTCAAAAACATTGTAAATATAATAGCCTAAATATAGAAACATGACTTTTGTTCCGGAGTTACTACAGGCTTGTATATTTATGCAGTATTTCATGGATACAGTGTTTTTAACTGGCTTGGTAGCTTTGACGGAGCAGTGGTTTTGTGGCTTTCTTTTTTATTTTGCATGTGAAATTGAGAGACTATCCTTTCTCCGGTGGCAGTAAACGGAGGCTGGGAACATGCGTGACTGAGAGCATGGCTGTTTACCCCGCACTCCCCCACCCCCCTCCCCCAGAGCTTGTCGCTGCTGTGTACCCCAAGCCCGGCTC
>NC_055977.1:6515860-6525860 GCF_018492685.1 Alosa sapidissima | reverse complement strand
ATCTGTCTCTCTGAGGTTAAATGCACGGCATCAGCAAAGTGAACCAGCCTCCTTTCCTTTTTTTTCTGCTGTTTTGTTCACACGTGTAAAAATAGCAGCGACTCTGTCTCCAAACGTGACCCTCATGTGACGCCTCTCTCTCTCTTTCTTTAGATTGGCTTTAAATTAGTTCTGTTTCTAGGTGTCATGACGATCTTCCAGTTTCTCACAGCAGGTGGCTGCAGTTGGAGAGAGAGAGAGAGAGAGAGAGAAAGAGTGAGAGAGAGAGAGAGAGAGAGAGAGAGAAATATCTCAAGCTCATCTCTGGCTTTCTGGGAGGTTGGGGTGGGAGTATTTTTAGCCTCAAATTAAGCTCCCGTTCCTTCTTTTTTCTCCCAAGGAGGAAGGACAAAAAAAGCCATAGATATCGCTTTTCATGAGAAGTGATTGAGAATGTTGACATTTTTTGAAACGAGTTCCTTTTTTGGCGTTTCTTAACGCACAGGGATCAGGAGATCTTTGTGAGAGAATTCGTGTGACATGGCCCCAAAAGATTAGCTTGTGTTTTCTTTTTCTTTTTTTTTGAAGTGAGGTTAAGTGCCACTTTTCAGACCCATTCCAGTTGAAATGTATAAATAGGCACGCAGAGTAATATGTGAAGGCTGTCGTGAATTGCACACACTAGTGTCTTTCTGTGGAAAGCAATAACTGCTCTACTGTCGAAAGGAAGTGTTCACAAACCCTAATAATGTGGGGTTGTCCGAACTTTGATGGCAATAAATGGAGTGTGGAAATGGCACAGGGGTAAAATGTGAACTGTTTTACGTGGAGGTAAGCATTTTTTTTTTTTTAACTTGTTACAGGAGAATTCACAGCACCCGTGAATTATCAACAGCTAATAGCGGCATATAATAAACCACGTTAGCTTCGTTCATATGCTATTTATTTGCAAATGAGGTGCCACATGCCTTTCTCGGTGGAGGTAGTGTTGACAAGTATGCCCTTGATAAACAGTCTGCAAAGTGTATTTATATCAAGTTATTAATAGGGTTTTATGAGAACTCACTGTATGGGGCATAAACAAGGACTTTCAACTCGGAGTCAGTATTGTCTTGCCTGGAATGCCATGCATTGCAGAATAACTGACCTTGAAATCCGTTATGTTTTTGTTACCAAAGTAGTTCTATTAGTCATGGTGTTTGACCTTGGCTTGTACCAGGTAGACTGGTTGAAAAAGCAACTCAGTTATGTTGGGAACTTTATCTCTGTTAATCTCCTGTTCAACATCTGTCCATCTGTCCATCTTAAATATTCCTTCTCTCTTCTTGTCCTTCGCTCCCAATTCACTCACTCACTCACTCACTCACTAACCAACTAGCTTTCTTTTTTTCACATTTCTCCACTTCATAAGTCAATGTCTCTCAGAACTCCATGTACAAACTACATGTACAGACATTTATAGGACTAAGTTTTGTTGCTTGCCATTGAGAACTAAATATTGATTAGAGAAAAGTTTGAGATATTCCCTTTTTTCTATGTATGTATATATGTAAGTATATATGTATGTATGTATGTATGTGTGTATGTACTGTATGTATGTATGTATGTATGTATGTATGTATGTATGTATGTGTGTATGTACTGTATGTATGTATGTATGTATGTATGTATGTATGTATGTATGTATCAATCTATGTATGTATTTATGTATGTCTGTATGTATGTATGTATGTATGTATGTATCTATCAATCTAGCTATCAATCAATCTATCAATCTATTAATCTTTCTATCTTTCTATCTATCTATCTATCAATCTATCTATCTCTCTACCCATCCCTCTCCTGCATTCTATCCTCTACACTCAGCCTCTAAACCCTTCTCTCCATGTTCTCTCCTCTCCTCTCCGGCAGGCGTGAGTGCGGAGCTCTTAGCCGCGGCGGCCGCGGTGAGCAGCAGCAGCAGCAGCGGCGGTGGCGTCGCCCTCGGTGCCGTCGGCACGGGCAGCACGGCCGGCACCAACGGCAACGGCAACGGCAACGGCGGCGGGAGCAGCAGCGGCGGCAGCAGCAGCAACGGGAGTGTGGAGGAGGCAGAGATGCGCGGAGGAGGAGGAGGAGGAGGAGGAGGAGGAGGAGGCGGCTGGGAGCGCGAGCCCGAGGAGTGGGAGCAGGAGCTCCAGCGCGAGCTGCTCCTCATCCAGCGGCAGCAGTACATCCAGAAGCAGCTGCTCATCTCAGAGTTCCACAAGCAGCACCAGAACCTGCTGAGGCAGCACCAGGCCCAGCTACAGGAGCACATCAAGGTAGGAGCAGAGGGGAGCAGAACAGAGCAGAACAGAGAAGAACAGAGCAGAACAGAGCGAAACAGAACAGAGAAGAGCAGAACAGAACAGAGCAGAACAGAGCAGAACAGAACAGAACAGAACAGAGCAGAACAGAACAGAGCAGAACAGAGCGGTGCAGAACAGAACAGAACAGAGTAGAACAGAACATGGTAGAATAGAACAGAGCAGAACAGAACAGAACAGAGTAGAACAGAACAGAGCAGAACAGAGCGGTGCAGAACAGAACAGAACAGAGTAGAACAGAACATGGTAGAACAGAACAGAGCAGAACAGAACAGAACAGAACAGAGCAGAGCAGAGAAGAGAAGAGCAGCAGTCAGTCGGTATAGGGAGCACGTGCACACAGAGAACACCGATCTCTCAGTCTGGTCTGCGGGCCCTTGTTTTGAATGCTAGGCAAAGTGCACAGTCAGTCTATGAGCAAAGGTCTCGTGCATAAACTGACGGCGGGCATCATGTGGTGAGAGACAGCTTTCAGCTGACCCACCAATGTTAGTGCATAGGATCTTTCTTAGCGTCATGGTATTAGATTTGCAAATAGATGTGTGGTTATTCAGCAAGCTTTAGTTAGACTTTAGACTTTTGCACTTTCTCCAGCATTTAAAGTTTAATTAGGGCCTTGCAAGTTAAACAGGCAAATCAGAACGGTTCCACTTTACCTGGATGACTTCCTATAGACTATTTACAAATGCTCATATGAAGCAAGCTAGCTGTTGAAACTGTTTATGGTTAGTTAGGGTTGGGTCAATTATTTTTCTCAGTCGTTTTAAAGCATTTCTCGAATCATCATTAACATGTGAAAACTAACAATTAGTGCATTTCTCAAAACAATTAGTGCAAACTGCACCGCATAGTGGATTACCTGCAAAAGCACATATCTTGCTCAAAATGCTTTGTTTATGTCTTAAAAGCAAATATTTATACCAATGAAACTGTCAGTGCAATCAAAATTACAAGTTCCTACGCCATTGTTTATGTCAAGACAAGTTTTGCGTTGTAAATATGTCAGTTTACTCTGTAGGTATTTCCTAATGAACAAATGTGCAAGGCATCACTATTTGTGGCATACAGTAGCATTTCCAAACTACAAAGTTACACAATTGTGTGTGTAGGGGGTCGATTGCAAAAGAGTTCAAAGTTTCAAAGTTTTTACTGTTGACAGACATAGTGACAGTATAAAGAAAACAAAGGCTTTTACAGCATTGTGCAAATAGAAAATGACCAATATACAGTAAAATACCCCTTGGTCAGAGCTGCACACCACTGTACATCTTTCTATACATCCTGACGTTCCTGTCTGTCAGGTCACATATATATGCTAGACAGACTATGACAGCTACGTAGTTATGGCAGCTATAGTTCAACACCTTTGCATGTAATGACACAAGCGATGAAATAAGCCCAATTTGTTTTATGTATGTATGTATGTATAGCCTCTATAAGGCTCTGGGTAGGAATATTCAGCATGGAACCAGTACAGAGCATTTTGTGACCCACAGTGCACCAACATGACATTAGCAATTGGAAATTTAAATACAGCAGACATTTCTACTAAATCAGTAGCATGGATGCTGTACTAAAGCATTGCTGTTTGTTCACGATGAGGAGAATCTGCTTAAATGATGTGCACAAGGGATGAGATGATTTGGAGTTTATGGAGTTTTTTAGTTTGAGACTTTCAATTCTGATCTGAGAATTGCACCAAAGCAACTGAGAGAAAACTGCAATACTGGCCATGTTTCCCAAACATAGCACTGCGACAACACATCTATACAACTGTATCTAGATATCAACATATATCTAAATGCCTTATGAAACAGTGTGATATGGTATGACTTTTATCATCAGAGTACACAATACTCACTCTCAGAGCAAACAGAACATGGGAAAGATGTGCAATCAAATAATAAGGAATATGTTTCCCAATTGCTTGTAACAATGGTTATTGCACAACATCACTTCTGGGAAATCCACCCCCCCGTGTTGCATAATCAGTGTCCATCAGTCAGTTTGCCTGTAACAAATGACTAAAGAACAAGTGCATTATTGAATGAACAAATTCCTTCCATAGACGGGTGGGTGGATGAGAGATTGAACGTATAAATCAAACAGTGAATGCATGCATAAATGAATCATTCAGTCCATCAGACTGCCAGCCAAGACGAGCAGACGCATGGTGTATTTCAGAACAAATCCTTAATGTCACTCCGTTGGGTCATGAATAAATGAAAGGGTGAGTGAATGATTAAACAAATCAATATATGAAGTGAACCCACTGTTCGCAAGCAATATGGCTGGTTAGTCAGTATGACAGCTTCAATAAGCAGACCATGACTAACAAATTGCATTTAGCATGGCTTGCTAATGATTGGTAGAGCAGAATAAATCTATAATGACAGTAAGCAGAGTTACGTGAATATGTTTGTTCCAAATTTAGACATTTTCCTGTTCTTTCTCACAATTATTTTTGTCTCTCTTTTTTCCTACCACCCCCTACTATCTATCTCCATCTTTCTCCCACTGCCCCCACAATTTGTCTCTTTCCCTCCCCCTATCATTCTCTCTCTCTTCTTCTCTTTCCCCCTATCTATCTCTCTTTCCTTCCCCCTATCTTTCTATCTATCTCTTCTCCCTATCTTTCTCTCTATCTTTCTCTCTTTCCTTCCCCCTATCTTTCTCTCTATCTTTCTCTCTTTCCTTCCCCCTATCTCTCTCTCTATCTCTTCTCCCTATCTTTCTCTCTATCTTTCTCTCTTTCCTTCCCCCTATCTTTCTCTCTATCTTTCTCTCTTTCCTTCCCCCTATCTCTCTCTCTATCTCTTCTCCCTATCTTTCTCTCTATCTTTCTCTCTTTCCTTCCCCCTATCTTTCCCCCTATCTATCTCTCTTTCCTTCCCCCTATCTTTCTCTCTATCTTTCTCTCTTTCCTTCCCCCTATCTATCTCTCTTTCCTTCCCCCTATCTTTCTCTCTATCTATCTCTCTTTCCTTCCCCCTATCTCTCTCTCTATCTTTTCTTGTCTATTCACTTGGTATCTTCTGTCTATTTTCACTTCCACTGTGTGTCAATTTGTTCTCCTGTGTCACATTCTCTCTCTCTCTTTCTCACTCACTTCACCTCTCTTATTGTCTCACTCATCCCCTCTTCTCCTCCCTCTTCTCCCTCTTTCTCTCTCCCCCCTCCACCTCTCTCCTTCTCCTCTCTCCCCTCCCTCCATCCCTCCATCTCTCTCCCTCCCTCCCTCTTCTCCCTCCATCTATCTCCCTCCATCCCTCCTTCTCTCCCTCTCTCTCCTCCCTCCATCCCTCTCTCTCTCCCTCTCTCCCTCCCTCTCCTCCCTCCATCCCTCTCTCTCTCCCTCTCTCCCTCCCTCTCCTCCCTCCATCTCTCTCCCTCTCTCCCTCTCTCCCTCCCTCTCCTCCCTCCATCTCTCTCCCTCTCTCCCTCCTTCTCTCCCCTCCTCCCTCCATCCCTCTGTCTCTCTCTCCATCCCTCCTTCTCTCCCTCTCTCCCTCCCTCTCCTCTCTCCATCCCTCCATCTCCTTCTCTCCCTCTCTCTCCTCCCTCCATCCCTCCTTCTCTCCCTCTCTCCCTCCCTCTCATCCCTCCATCTCTCCCTCCCTCCCTCCCTCCTCCCTCCATCCCTCCTTCTCTCCCTCTCTCCCTCCCTCTCCTCCCTCCATCCCTCCATCTCTCAGCTGCAACAGGCTCTTCTGACGCTGCGCCAGCAGCAGGAGTTGCTGGCGGAGGAGCGTCGGCAGGAGGCCGAGGAGGAGGAGCGTGAGAGGGAGGAGAAGCTGGAGGAGGAACGCGAGCAGGAGCTCCAGATGATGGAGCAGCAGCACCAGCACCAACAGCACCATCAGCACCAACACCACCAACAGCAGCAGCAGCATCTCCTCCATCAGCACAGGAAGAAGGAGCGCAGCAGAGAGAGTATGAACTCCACCACCCATGGTTTTTACTTTTTATATTTTTATGTCTCTATCTATATCTATCTATCTATCTCTCTACACACACACACACAAACACACACACACACACACACACACACACACACACACACACATACATGCAATGTCCCCAAGAGAATAGGAGCTCATCTCCCGAAATCTTTTAGATATATCTATGTAATAAAAAAAGAGAGATGATTTGGAATGACCAACAGTGCACCGCATCTCTTAATGAAGCAAAACATGCAGCACCTAAGGACGCTGAATATAGTGTAGGTGTGAAAACATGCAGCACCTAAGGACGCTGAATATAGTGTAGGTGTGAAAACATGTAGTACCTAAGGACGCTGAATATAGTGTAGGTGTGAAAACATGCAGCACCTAAGGACGCTGAATATAGTGTAGGTGTGAAAACATGTAGTACCTAAGGACGCTGAATATAGTGTAGGTGTGAAAACATGTAGTACCTAAGGACGCTGAATATAGTGTAGGTGTGAAAACATGTAGTACCTAAGGACGCTGAATATAGTGTAGGTGTGAAAACATGTAGTACCTAAGGACGCTGAATATAGTGTAGGTGTGAAAACATGTAGTACCTAAGGACGCTGAATATAGTGTAGGTGTGAAAACATGTAGTACCTAAGGACGCTGAATATAGTGTAGGTGTGAAAACATGTAGTACCTAAGGACGCTGAATATAGTGTAGGTGTGAAAACATGTAGTACCTAAGGACGCTGAATATAGTGTAGGTGTGAAAACATGTAGTACCTAAGGACGCTGAATATAGTGTAGGTGTGAAAACATGTAGTACCTAAGGACGCTGAATATAGTGTAGGCGTAAAAAAAAGCCTCTCGGTATTCAGTGCTAAGCGTCTAATTGGCTAAGTTGTTGAAGCCAACCTGAGGAGTGACGTCCTGTTGCTCATTACCGACAGGACGGAGTGGAAACACTCAAGGATTTGCACTCCACGGGGTTGCTCTTTGCCACGTACGTGAGGTAGCCTTTTATAGCTCTAAATGGGCCTAAATCCCACACAGAAGAAATCTATCTATCTATCTATCTATCTATCTATCTATCTAACAAACGAGTGTAATTCAGTTCTAATGAGGAAAATGGCTACATGTACTGCAGAGTAGCGCACCACGTGTCAACTCGTGAAGCAGCTATTAGCCCAAATTCATAAAATAGAAATAGTATCCCAGCAACGTGTTGACCAGGACATCACATGACATGCAGCCTCATAAACAAGTATTTAAATATAGAACATAGCAGGTAAATTATAGAGCACTGTGAACTGGAGCCAAATACTCCCAGCACTATGATACAACAGCAGCCACTCGAGGACAGACATTGTCATATGTTGTTGTTGTTTTGAATGTGTGTGTGTGTGTGTGTGTGTGTCTGTGTGTATGTGTGTGCATGTGTGTGTGTGAGTGAAAGACTTTAGGTGACAGGTGGCAACATTTTTTTTTTGCACTGCACTTTTAATATAGTTCCACAAGGTGGTGGTATTTTGCCATTTCAACACTGCCACGGCACAAGTTGGGAATGTTGAATTTAGTCGCCAGTGTGTTTTTACGGTAATGCATCTTTAGCATGTAGGTAAAACTTTCAAATGACTAAATGGAACACCATTCGCTGCATTTAAAATCGCCTCATTTACCGGTTACTTTGAATTATCAGATTTATTTTTGATTAAGATGTACAGCCCTTGGTCAAACATTCTCAGATTATGACTTCGCTGCAGTAATCATTAAATCATACAGAGAAAATCGTACATAAGAATAAACAAACAATAAACAATCTCTCTCTACCCCCCCCCCCCCCCTTAGTAAAGCAGCAGTGACTCTGGACACCCCTATCCTGTTTTAGTTCTCTTTAAAGATACAGTCTCGTAAAAGTGAACAAATGCCTCACTTCTGTCTCACTTCCTCTTCCAGGTGCCATGGCCAGCACGGAGGTCAGACAGAAACTTCACGACTTCCTGTTGAACAAATCGGCGAAGGAACTCTCGCCCAACTGCACTGGTCACCCCTCCGCCCACCGACCCAAGATCTGGTACATGTACGTTTCGCAAACCTCACACACACACACACACACACACACACACACACACACACACACACACACACACACACACACACACACACGCACACACACATAGATGTATATTTACGCAACCCTTAAAAACTGCAGAAACACCACACTGTTGCTTACAGTTTACGTTTTTTTTTTTCAGTGATAAGCAATTTGCAGAAGTTCTGTAGCAATGCTGTGAATTACACTTCTACCGTGCATAAGTAGGCAACATTCCTAAATGCATCTCTACCCATAGTTAAATGTTTGTGCATGTGCATGCATATATATATACACTCCTAAATGCAGCAGTCCCCATAGCTAAACGTGTGTGCACACATATGTACATTCCAAAATGCAACGGTCCCCATAGTTAAAAATGTGCACACGTGTCAACTGTACATTTTGTATCCTTCGATGACTGAATCTGAGTTGAAATGTCCAGGGATATTCCAACTCATGGAACGTCTCTCGGCCAATCAGAAACAAATAAATAGTTCCATAGAACCCAATTGTTGTATAATGCAATTTTTAGCACAGCCCCCTGTGACATCATCCATAATGTAAATCTCACACTGCAAAAAATGAATTCTAACCAAGTGTTATTGATCTTATATTAAGATTAAAAAATCTATTTGGTATTGTTTTTAGTATGAAAAGACTTACCTAGCACCCTCTCAAAAGATCATTTTGACTTAATTTAAGAAGACTTTAACTTATTTTAAGGAGTCTTATCAAGACATTGCTCAACGCACTGGCAGACAAATTTGCTTGTCTTCAAGATGAGATGTCTTAAAATAAGTCAATTTTTTTTTTAATTAAGTCAAATGATTTCACAAAAAAGCACTAGGTAAGTCTCTTTATACTGAAAACAATACCAACTAGTTTTTTTTTATCTTGATATAAGATTAATAACACTTGGTTAGATTTTGTTAGATAAGCAGTTTTTGCAGTGCATCCATAATGTAAGCCCTGAAAGAAAAGAACCCCCCCCCCGAAAAAATACAAGGAGACCATGCAGGTTGGCTTTAGGGGGGGGGGGGGGGGGGGTTTATGGTGGCAGAAATTGATGACTGAATGTTTTTATGGAAACACTATGAACTACTTTACTACAGAGCTCTCATACAGTCCAGAAGGCTTCAGCCTTCCAGCACCCATAGTTAAAAGAGTGAATGTATGTCATCTGTACATTTTTAAATCTCATCCATAATGTAAGTCCTAAGAGAAAGGAAACCCTCTTTGACAAGCACAAGGAGACCGTGCAAGGAGGAGGGGGGGCAGTTGTGGTGTGTGTGTGTGTGTGTGTGTGTGTGTGTGTTGTGTGTATGTGTGTCAGGTTGTTGTGGTGTGTGTGTGTGTGTGTGTTGTGTGTGCCCTTGTGTCGGGGGGTTGTGGTGTGTGTGTCTGTGTGTGTGTGTCTGTGTGTGTGTGTGTGTGTCGGGGGGTTGTGGCGTGTGTGTGTGTGTGTTGTGTGTATATGTGTCGGGGGGTTGTTGTCGTGTGTGTGTGTGTGTGTGTGTGTGTATGTGTGTCAAGGGGCTGTGGTAAGTGTGTGTGTGTGTGTGTGTGTGTGTGTGTGTGTGTGTGTGTGTGTGTGTGTGTGTGTGTGTGTGTGTGTGTGTGTGTGTCGGGGGCTTGTGGTGTGT
>NC_055977.1:6511597-6515660 GCF_018492685.1 Alosa sapidissima | reverse complement strand
CGGAGCCGAGCGTTTGAGTGAGTGTGACTGTTGGCCGCTGTGCCAGGAACAGTGTTTTTCTATCTTTTTGCTATCTTTTCTATCTCCTTATTATTATTATTATTTATTTATTTTTTCTTCTTTATAGTGTTAAGGGTTGGTTCTGTTTGGGTTAGTATAAGTAACACTGGTGTGGGGTTTTGTTGTTACTTGTTTTACCTGGACGTCTGCTTCCAGTGTTTGGTTGCAGCCGCCCCAGGTATGGAGAGTTTTGAAAAACTTACGCGGCGTCATGCTGTTAAAATAGCATCGAATGCCAGTGTAGAGGTTTGTAGTTTAGCAGCAGGAGAAGTTGTAGGGCATGACAATATTCTGTCAGCGGCCCGCATGAACAATGCGATTGTGCTGTTTTTGGGCACGGTTGAGTTGGCTAATGAGCTGGTTGAAAGGGGTTTAGTGGTTGACGGCATTTTTACTGTCGTCCTTCCTCTCTCCACTCCATCAAAGAAAGTGACTTTGTCAAATGTTCCCCCATTTATTAAAGATGAGGTTTTGGCTGAAATTTTATCACGGTATGGTAAATTGGTTTCCGCAATTAAAAAGATTCCAATTGGAAGCAAATCCCCACTTCTGAAACACGTAGTGTCGTTCAGGCGATCTGTATTTATGATTCTAAAAGATAACAAAGATGATTTGGACCTAACTCTAAACGTGAAGGTGGATAACTTCAGTTATGTTATCTATGCTTCAACAAGTGTCATGAAGTGCTTTGGTTGTGGGCAATCAGGGCACCTTGTTCGTGCATGTCCTAAGGCAAAGGGGAATTCGAGTGATGTGCAAATAAATCACGAAAACACCAGTAGGCCTATGCCTAATGAAATTGTGGTAGATGAGCAGTCTGCCGAAATGGGTGCGTCTACTGCTGCGGTTGCAGCACCCGCTGTATCCAGTGGGCCTTCGTCTGCCTCAGCCGAGTCAGTAGGGGCAGATCATGCTTCCCTTTTGCGGGAAGAGGTTAACGGGGTAACCCCGATTGATAAGCCAGTAGGCCGAGAACAAAGTTCTCCCACAGATGACGCAGTGAACGCAGAATCTGAGAGTCAGTCCACACAGAACTCGCAGAGCAGTGCTTCTGCTGTCAATTATGACCAAGTTCTTGCGTCTCTAGATGAATCCCTCATGGAGACGGAGGAAAATGTTTTTAAAATGCCCCCCAAAAGAAAGAGATCTAAAAGGACTAAAAAGGGCGATCATTTAACAGATCTTAGCGGCACAGATAACGAATACGAAAGTGATTTCTCTGACTGTAGCGTTACCTGTAGCTTACGTCATAGTGGGTTTGCTAGTTGCGATTATAGTGTGGAAGACATAAAATCCTTCTTGACAAAAACAAAACATATGAGAAATGTTCGGATTGACGACTACTTCCCTGATGTGGAGCAGTTCACCACGAAAACTAAATCTTTTTTGGGTGAGGGCTGCTTCACAAATCCAGAGTGCTTCCGTCTCAAAAAGATATTGACCAAGATTAACGTTTTGTTAAATAGCGATGTCTGATGCTGGTCTTTTTTTCACATGTATTATGATGATGGCGTGTACACAACTCTTTTATTTTTTTCTTTTTATCATGGGTGAAATCAGAATTGCTTCTTTAAATCTAAATGGGGCCAGGGAAAGAAGCAAGAGAGCCTTGTTGTTTGAAACGATTAAGAAGAATAGATTTGATGTGCTTCTTGCTCAAGAAACTCACTCTGATGCCTCAATTGCTGCTGACTGGGCAAGTGAGTTTGATGGCCTGTCTATTTTAAGTCACAACACTTCCAATAGTGGTGGTGTTGCCATTCTGTTTTCTCGGACCTTTACTCCCATTTCCTACCAGACTGAGGAATTAGTCAAGGGTAGACTCCTAAAAGTCAGAGCCCAATTTGAAAACAATTTCTTTGTTTTTTTGTGTGTTTATGCACCCACTACACCAATTGATAGAATGCTTTTCTTGAATATGCTAAATGATGCTCTATGCAATTGTGAATCTGAGGATTTTTTACTCCTGGGAGGTGATTTTAATTGTACTGAAAATGCAATGGATAGGAATCATGTAGAGCCACACATGCCCTCACGCAGAAGACTCATAGAACTGATGAATGCAAATGAGCTTGTTGATGTCTGGAGGAACTTTCACAGTACTCAGAAGCAATACACATGGGTTCACTCCTACAATAACCTTTTGTCATTGGCTAGACTGGACAGGTTTTATGGTTTTAAGCATCAGCTGAGTTTGTTTAGGAAATGTGCGATCATCCCAGTTGGTTTTTCAGACCACAGTTTGGTTTTTTGTTCTCTTTCTTTGAGTTCTGTAAAGTCTAAAAGTGCTTATTGGCATTTTAATAATAACTTGTCATCGGATGGCCATTTTAGAGAGGTATTTAGACTGTTTTGGCAGGATTTTAAGAACACAAAGCCATCTTTTAGCTCGTTGCAACAGTGGTGGGATTTTGGTAAGTCACAAATAAGACAACTGTGTCAGGATTATACTTTCAGTGTCACAAGGGACATAACTCGTTCAATGGTGAAACTTGAAAAGGAAATAATTGAACTCCAGCATTTAGCTGAACAAACTGGCAACCAGACTTACACAGCAAATGTTAAAGCGAAGCAGAAATCATTGGCTGACCTGCTAGGCATAAAGGCACAGGGAGCTCTGGTCAGGTCCCGCTTTCAGAGTGTGGAATTGATGGACGCTCCTTCTAAATTCTTTTTTAATTTGGAAAAAAAGAATGGACAGAGGAGGTTCATTCACTCACTGCTTTCTGAGGATGGAGTTCTGTTGTCCAATCTGGCTGAAATACGTCAGAGAGCAGTCAGTTTTTACGAAGACCTATATAAGAGTGAGAGCTCGGATATTCAGGTGGATGACCAGTCCTTCTTTGAGAACCTACCCCAGGTGGCCGAAGAGGCGAATGCAGTCCTTGGAAGGGTTTTGACCCTAGAGGAGCTGCAGAGAGCCCTCCAGAGTATGGAGTGTGGAAAGGCACCGGGGTTGGATGGTCTACCGGTGGACTTTTATAAGTCCTTTTGGTCAGAAGTGGGTGAGGATGTGCTGACTGTTCTCAGCGACAGTCTTGCCAGGAGGCGGTTGCCACTGAGCTGCCGGAGGGCAATACTCACTTTGCTCCCCAAAAAAGGGGATTTGAATGACATAAAATCATGGAGACCTGTGTCAATCCTCTGTACTGAATATAAGTTGCTCTCTAAAGCGTTGGCTAATAGATTGAGTGAAGTTGTGGAGCAGGTTGTCCATCCTGACCAGACCTACTGTGTGCCAGGTAGGCTGATTCAAAACAACATTTCATTGATCAGGGATATATTTGATGTAGGTAAGCTGTTTAACCTGGAATTCGGCTTAGTATCCATTGACCAAGAAAAAGCTTTTGATCGTGTAGAGCACAATTATTTGTGGAGTGCTCTGGCAGCCTTTGGTTTTTGCCCTGAGTTTATTGATATGATTAGAGTTCTGTATTGTGACATTGAGAGTATTTTAAAGGTTAATGGTGACTTGTGTGCTCCTTTTAAAGTCCACAGGGGGGTCAGACAAGGTTGTGCCTTATCTGGTATGTTGTACACTCTGGCAATTGAACCTCTATTGGTGAAGTTGAGGAAAGAACTGGTGGGGGTGAGAATTCCAGCCTGTGAAAGTGTTTTTAAACTGTCAGCTTATGCAGACGATGTTGCAGTTCTTGTGAATGGTCAAAGAGACATAAACACTATGTTAGAGATTTTTGATGATTTTAATGTTGTTTCCTCAGCAAGAGTAAACTGGTCCAAAAGTTTAGCTATGCTGGTCGGGACATGGTTAAATGAGCCAAGTCTTCCAGCTGGCTTACATTGGGCCAGGAGTGGTTTTAAATATCTTGGTGTTTTTTTAGGGGATGAAATGTTTATTCAAAAGAACTTTGATGGGGCTGTTGAAAAGGTAAAGGGCCGCCTTGATAAATGGAAATTCCTTTTAAATAAGATATCCTACAAGGGGCGTGTCCTTATTATCAATAATTTGGTGGCCTCCACCCTTTGGCATCAGTTATCTTGT
>NC_055977.1:6504097-6506597 GCF_018492685.1 Alosa sapidissima | reverse complement strand
GGTTAACATGACCCCTGGAGGTCATCCTAGGCCCTACGGTTCTCAAGATATTCACAGAAAACTGTGTCTGCCCTACCCTCCTTTCGGGGGGTCCAGTCCAGCGGGGGGGCTACAGATCAAAACGAAAAACGATGGTTCCATACTATCCATGTGGGGTTACATGCCCACCAAGTTTCGTGTACCCCGGTCTTTCAGTGTCCCGGGAATCCTTGATGGAAATTTGGACATGCGAAAAAGAAAAAAAAAAAAAAAATCTGACTAAACCTATATGACCGCCGCTTCGCTGCGCGGCGGTCATAATTACTCTTAATAAGTAAATAAATAACAACACATGCATACGTTTATTAATATGACCTTTAGTCATAGATATTGACTTTGTCCTTTTATTATGTCCATTACGGAACATTTCAGAGATGTAGTATGTATGGCATTTGATGTGTGACACACCAAAGAATTATGGACTTATAATTATGGATTGTATCCACATCTCATATTTGCAACACTCATGAGAAATCTCAGCTGAGAGCAGCTTCTCTCTTATGATTAAAATCACACAAACCCAAGAGGAGGTTATTGAAGTTTACAGAGCTGTTCTTCGATCTGATTCTTCTGCTCATTTCATTCCAGAAGACGCAGGCAATCATTTTACCCAGTTTTACACGTTTGTTTGTGTCCTAAATCAACAATGGTCACGGGACATTCAACTGAATTAATCTCCCGCAAGCTAAAAGTTTCTAATAGAGTATTTTCCTAATTAAAAGTTAATCTTCTAAAATATAGCTGTGCTCTTAAATAGGGGGTTACAGCTCTGCATTGTGGACTTCAGCAGTCACACACACTGTATTTATAAATGTTTTCTCTTGTAAATTTCCAAACATTTAATGTTGGGGTTTCAAATGGATGTTGATATGTGGGTAAGTTGGAAGGATGTGGCTACCACGACTACTCCAGAAGTGAAAACGACACATTGTGACAGGGCTGTATTAATTTTCCAAATATATGAAACAAAAACTGTCATAAAATCGACGACTTAATAACAGAGAAGGGAATTTTGTATAGGGCCTACTTTTGGGATACATGCTTTAGATGATATTCAAACAGTCACTGCTCTCTGTCGAGAGAGAAAAAAAAGTTAAGTCGGTGTGCTGTAGCCCTCTGACGTACAGTCTTAACCACCCCTTCCCGAAAAAACAAGTGATGAAAAACGAGTGATGAAAAAGAACAGAAATACTGTTTTTTTTCCCTCTTCCCCTTTGAGGAATAATTTGTCTGCGCTGACAACACGACCCACAGGACCACTTCCTGTGCGCTCGGGTTTCAGGCTGTGCATCACAGAATCAGAACAGATACAGATAGATCGGACCGGGCCAAGCCAAACAACACTCCCCGGCCAGAATCCCGGACGGCCAACGCGGACATGCATAGTCATATTTCTGCGCACATCAATTTTAATAAATCCTAGAGTGCCTAATATTTGTGTGTGTGTGTGTGTTTGAGAGAGAGAGAGAGAGAGTGGATATTTTGGTTCCCTTGCGCAACAATGCATCACCATCATGATATGCGACCCCCTAATAAGTTGCAATGAGGCGTTTTTGACACGTTCCCAACGCAGCCTGACAAGCACCCGATGATGGAGGTCATAGTTTACGTTCTCCATGCGAGGACCCTTCCCCCACTTCCTGTCTGCCCTCATGGAAGCCTGCTCAGATTCTGAGAGGAAGGTGGAGGAGCAGGAAGAGGAGGAGGAGGGTAATAGATGGTGGGGTTGGGGTGGGTGGGGTGGGGTTGGGGTGGGGTGGAGAGTATAGGTTAAGATGGGTGGGTGGGAGGGGGTGGGGGCTTTGAGCAGCGGCAGCAGTGGGCATCATAAAGATGGCATTTGTTCTATGACCTGCCTGAAACCTTGTGTGATTAAGCGAGTGTGTGTGTGTGTGTGTGTGGTGTGTGTGTGTGTGTGTTCGTGTGAGACTGACAGCTCTCAGCAGGCAGCAGGATGTCGAGTGGCAGAGGGATGGAGGTGGCGGGTGTGTGTTTGTGTAAGCGCGAGGGCACAGCAGGAGAGAGGGGTGAGTGGGGGTGGAGGAAGAAACTGAGGAGACGGAGGAGGTGGGAGGAGGTGGGGGGAGGTGGGAGGAGGTGGGGGGAGGTGGGGGGTTCTTCTTTAAACGAATCCCAAGAAAAGGGAGCTGCGTGCTGAGGGAATCTCCAGCTGATGGCTGCGGCGTGGGAAATGTTTCGTTTGGACGGACCCCGAGGCTGTCGGTCGTCTGGCTTTTTTGCTTCTATTTCATTTTTTTGACCCCTACCCCCCCCCCCCTCCTCCGCCGTGCTTGTGTGTCTGAGAGAATAAGAGCAAGCTGTAATTTACAGTGACATCATAAAAAAGAAAGGAGGACATCAGGGAGGGAGGACAACGTATGTCTCAAGACGACGTCTCTCGCGTTGTCCATGGACATGGATTCCAGAGCACACGCCTGCCCACAGGTCCACGAAGTGACCG
>NC_055977.1:6471851-6489351 GCF_018492685.1 Alosa sapidissima | reverse complement strand
CATAGCATAGTTTCAATACTGTGTTTAGGCCAATGGACACGAGAGACGATATCCATAGAGCTCCATAGATCATAAAGATCATACCATCAGTAGCCCATAGAAGAGAGATAACCGTAGATCAGTAGTCATTTCATAGCCAGTTTGATGTAGTGCGGCCCCTCAGGCGCACCTTGGCAGGTCCACCCTCTGGCTTCTGCTCTTGTACCCTTGTCAGAGGCGAACGCGGAGTTTCCAACTGGAGCAGACACTGAGGCATGCCAGACTGGGATCTGCCTCAGTCCAACTGCAAAAGGGCCAGAAACACAGAGAGAGAGAGAGAGAGAGAGGGAGGGAGAGAGGGAGAGAGAGACTCCAGAGGAACTCTGTTTCTGGCCCTCTGGAACAGGAGTGAGCAGAGAGGAGAGAGAGAGAAAGAGAGAGAGAGGGAGAGAGAGAGAGAGAAGAGATTCCAGAGGAACTCTGGATCTCCTTCACTCCTGTTCCAGAGGGCCCAGAAACATAGAGAGAGAGAGAAAGAGAGAGGGAGAGAGAGAGAGAGAGGGAGAGAGAGGAGAGAGGAAGAAGGAGGAGAGAGAGAGGGAGAGAGAGAGAGACAGAGGAACTTCTGGGGAGGCCTCTGGGTGCCTACTGTTCAGATGGCCTTGCTGTGGGTCACAGTGGCAGGGGTTTACCAGACCAGCCCCAGGGTCATAAAGCCTTTATGGTTAGAGCTGCCTCAGCTTGGCTAGGACCCCCATCCTCTAAAAAACAGCAGACCCGAAACATTAAAGATGTTAATGTATTTCTACAGAAGACCCCATCCCTCTCAGGAGATGAGGGAGATTACTTAAAACGTTGCTAGGCAGAAGTAGGCTGACCAGCCTGACTTGGTTGTGTGTGTGTGTGTGTGTGTGTGTGTGTGTGTGTGGCGTTGTGTGCGTGCGTGTGTGCGTGTATGTAGATTACTCATAACAAATACAACATGGTATGAAAAATAAACTGTTCTTCGTAAAGAGCCAGAGCTAATCTTATGACATATCTAAGCCCGGGGGGGGGGGGGGGTGTGGATGTAGGTCAAGTGTGTGGGCCTTTTTTTTGCCTGTGCATGTGCTCTCTGAGACCAATCCCAGAGTTACGTCTCAGACGTTTTCATCCGAAAACAGATGACGCTCCTCGATGCGCCGCGCTCTCGCTCGCACACTTGACCCCCCGGGGAGCGACCGCGCGCAGAAAAATATGCGTCAACGTTTCCAGCGATATTAAAAAACGCCCGGGACTTCAGAGAGAGGAGCGCTCTCTCTCCGCGACCTCCGTGGGCAAGCGAGGCTGACAGGTCCCCTCTCCAGTGGCTCCCTGGATTAATGTACCGTCCTCAGGACCATGACCTTTGACCCCTGGGCGTTGTTGGATGCGGGGGGTTGGGGGTGGTGGGGGGGGGGGATTTTTTTTTGGGCCCTGTGTAAATAATTCTGACGGTGTCGGGTTTCAGGACGCTCTCTTTATCACCTCGTCCATCACAGCCAGTTAAAACGCAAGAGAAATAGTGTGTTTAACTGCCGAACTAGATAGCGGCCATCACTGCGGGGAGAAATATATAAATTCCTTTTTTCTCCTTTTAACTATGCTTCTAATTTATGGCCCCGGGGCACGGCGTTCAAGTGTTAAGAGGCTATGAACGTATGATAGTTAACCGACTTGTACACATTCACTATATGGTCGATTGCAGCATATAGCTTTAGGCACCGTGTAAAAAAGTCCACTTTAGATGATTCACAAGGTTTTTCACATTTCTCAAGTCTGGCTTGACCAAGCCTGTTTTGGGTTACAGTATTCTTGTAAACATCTCTCATGCACTGTATTTGAATGGTAAATGCCACGTTTCTCAGTATGCAGGTTTAATCGTAAGTTGAGTATGAAGCACTGTGAGATAACATCAACTAAATTCACTCTCAAGGAAACATCTTGTAAAACATCTTGGATTTAGTGCTGTTGAACTAATTTTGCTGAAAAGTAATTGTTGGTAGTTAATATTATGTAATAATGGTATTCTGTGAGAGTAAGGTATGTTTTTATGTGTGTATTAATATGTATATGTATTAATGTACATTTAGTACCATCTAAGGTCACTCTTTACTCCTAGACTATCTACAGATACTCAGATAAATGTATGGTTAAGGTTAGGGGTTGAGTTTGGTTAACAAAATATTTAGTAATTGTTCAACAACAATTTGACATACAGTACTGAACTAGACTCTGAACAGATGATGTACAAAGTCTCTGTAAGCTGGACTATCCAAGTGTTGCCCATTCTAGTTGAGAAAATGAACATATTTCCTACCTGCAGAGTCAGTGCATGTTTTTTTTTATTGGTGTTTAGTCTTGATGTGGGCTACTGCCCTGCACAGAGAATGTGATCAGTGAGTTACCAGTGAGTTACATCTTTCACTTTTCTCACTTTGGTTTCAAGCTCCATTGTAGGATGCCGCCTCCATCTTCTTCCTCCTTCATGTGCCGTCTAACCTGCCTCCCACCTTCCACCTGTTCCCTCGACAGGCTGCCACAGCTCTGAAGGGGAGAGCGGCAGAGGGCATGTCCCGCCATTCCCTGGGCGCCGTGCCACCCGTCTCCCTGGAAACCAAGGTCAACAACAGCCACCAGGCACTGCTGCAGCACCTCCTCCTGAAGGACCAGATCAGGCAGCAGAAGATCCTCTCACCTGGTGCGCCACTAAACTGTGTCCCCACTCACAATGTTAAAGCACAACTTAAGTTCCTAACCACTAGATCCAGCAGAAGTGCAGTAATTACTTGGCATTTATCTTCAGAAAGTCATTTAGCATATGGTTTATTCACAGTGTATGTAATGTATCTTAATGTTTTGTCATTATACATTCTCTATCTGAAATCCCCCCCAAACACTTCTTCCTAGGTTATTGTATTTCACCTCAGGCGCACCGACTACTTTTAGCCTCCTACAACACCTCATATAGCAGAAAGTGGTGTTTTTACAGAGTGTGTTCACTAAATCACAACCTACTAGAACACAAACTGTTTTGCCAAAAAAAGACCATGTATTCTCCAGTGTATAATAAATGTATATTACATATTAAGATACATATATTATTTATGGCTATGTTTTATTATATTTTTTCCTTCCTACTTACTTTTTCCTATTTTGGTGTATTTCTCTGTCATTTTTCAAATTCTGTTATTTTTCACTGTGCTTTACCCATCAAGTGAATATTATGTTTGGATTCTGATAACCTCAGAGGAACTCTATTGACGAATTCCCCTTGTCTCTCTTGCTCTCTCCCCTCTCTCAATCTCCTCTCTCACTCTCCTCTCTCCTCTCTCACTCTCCTCTCTCTCACTCTCCTCTCTCACTCTCCTCTCTCCTCTCCCCTCTCTCTCACTCTCCTCTCTCTCACTTTCCTCTCTCCTCTCTCACTCTCCTCTCTCACTCTCCTCTCTCCTCTCCCCTCTCTCACTTTTCTCTCTCCTCTCTCTCACTCTCCTCTCTCACTTTTCTCTCTCCTCTCTCCTCTCTCTCACTCTCCTCTCACTTTTCTCTCTCCTCTCTCCTCTCTCTCACTCTCCTCTCTCCTCTCTCTCACTCTCCTCTCCCCTCTCTCACTTTTCTCTCTCCTCTCTCTCACTCTCCTCTCTCACTTTTCTCTCTCCTCTCTCCTCTCTCTCACTCTCCTCTCTCACTTTTCTCTCTCCTCTCTCCTCTCCCCTCTCTCTCACTCTCCTCTCTCACTCTCCTCTCTCCTCTCTCACTCTCCTCTCTCACTCTCCTCTCTCCTCTCCCCTCTCTCACTTTTCTCTCTCCTCTCTCTCACTCTCCTCTCTCACTTTTCTCTCTCCTCTCTCTCACTCTCCTCTCTCCTCTCTCCTCTCTCTCCTTCTCCATATTCCAGTCGCCGGCAGTGTGCCCGTCATGCCCTTGTCTCCCCTGGCGATGAAGGAGCGACCCGCGTCCAGCTCGCGGCCCAAGCTGCCACGCCACCACCGGCCTCTGAACCGGACCCAGTCGGCGCCGCTGCCCCAGAGCACGCTGGCCCAGCTCGTCCTCCAGCAGCAGCACCAGAACTTCGTGGAGAAGCAGAAGCAATACCAGCAGCAGGTCCACCTCAACCAGGTAACGCATCAACCAGTAACGTGACTCATGATTGGTCGGTTTAGTGGGTTCAGCACCAATCATGTGTTTGAATATTGAATAAGCAGAAGCAGTACCAGCAGCAGGAGAGGGAGTTAAGTCATTTAGAGACGAATGACCGCGTTCGCAGGAAGTGCATCATAACAAAGGGACACCAGACCCTCTTGTAACAGCTGTACTCAGTGATACTGCAGACTTGTAAAAGTAGTTAGAAAATAAGGCAGACGACGTTTCCTCATGCTGCTTCCTTATATTGGAATGTGCAAAAATGTACAAACAATCAAGAGGATGCCTTCTTGTATGTGATTTCTGCAACAGTGATACTGCAAACTTGTTGATAGCCTATTGTTGTGTAAAGCATGTCACACAGTAGCCTAGCCTACAGAAAACACTTAATTGATGTGATATAATGATAACTTGTTAAATGTATGCCTACAATGGTTTATTAAACATCATAGTCATTTATTTAGTCAGTCATCATGTTCTTGTTAATGAATAGGAAGGACATCTAAACGATAGCCATAAATAAAAATTTCGCGCAATATCTGCCGTGAGTCCCTATGCGTGAGTCACGAGCTCCTCCCAGCTGACTCTGGCAAATCACGTGGACAGTCAGTCGCGATCAATTATTTAAAAAATAAATGTGAATTACGAATAATAATAAAAAGCTTCTACCTAATGTGACTATTTTGTTCATGAACTATAAAAGAAAACATGTTTTTTCCCGCTGTATTTTCCATAAAGAGTAAAGTAAATTATGTACTTATTTCCGGAATTGACGTCACTTGACTTCTGATTGGTTGCTGTAGTGGGCTCAACACCAATCATGTGTTTGAATATTAAATAAGCAGAAGCAGTACCAGCAGCAGGTCCATTGTAACCATGTAACGCAACAACCAGTAATGTGACTCCTGATTGGTCGGTTTAGTGGGCTCAGTACCAATCATGTGTTCCAGTACTGGCCAGATGTGTTATAGTCCATTTAAACCCTTTGTAAGCAAAGACATAGAGGCCCTGCACAGAAAATAATGATAATAAAAAAAAACCTTTTGCTGTTTTACTTTGAGCCAAATATAGCTGAGCAGATAAACCAAGTAATCGCTAGCTTATCACTGCTTTCCTTTGGTTGTCTGTTGTTTATTAGCCTCCCTAATCTCCCACTGAAGAATCTTTTGAACCTAAAATTCAGACACCCCAGCCCCCCTACCCCACCACCCCCCCACCCCCACCCCCACCCTCTTCCTTCCAGACAGGATTTTCAGTGGGCAGCGTTAAAGATCTGAAGGCCAGCAGCTCTGCTCCTTCCATATGCGCTCTCTCCGTCAGCACCACACTTGAAAAGAGCCCCCTTTTCTGCACTCACTAATACTTATTCATAAGGAAGGGAACAAGGCCCCAAACGGCTACATTTAAGCTCTTCTGTGGTCAGGCACCAAAACATGAGTTCAGCAGCCTCGGTGCGTTGCGGTGTGGTGCGTTGTGGTGTGGTGCGTTGTGGTGTGGTGTGGTGCGTTGCGGTGTGGTGCGTTGCGGTGTGGTGCGTTGTGGTGTGGTGCGTTGCGTTGCGTTGCGGTGCGTTGCGGTGTGGTGCGTTGCGGTGTGGTGTGGTGCGTTGCGGTGTGGTGTGTTGCGGTGTGGTGCGTGGCGGTATGGTGCGTTGTGGTGTGGTGTGGTGCGTTGCGGTGTGGTGCGTTGTGGTGTGGTGTGGTGCGTTGCGGTGTGGTGCGTTGCGGTGTGGTGCGTTGCGGTGTGGTGTGGTGCGGTGTGGTGCGTGGCGGTGTGGTGTGGTGCGGTGTGGTGTGGTGCGTTGCGGTGTGGTGTGTTGCGGTGTGGTGCGTGGCGGTGTGGTGTGGTGCGTTGCGGTGTGGTGCGTTGCGGTGTGGTGTGGTGCGTTGCGGTGTGGTGCGTTGCGGTGTGGTGCGTTGCGGTGTGGTGCGTGGCGGTGTGGTGTGGTGCGTTGCGGTGTGGTGCGTTGCGGTGTGGTGCGTTGCGGTGTGGTGCGTGGCGGTATGGTGCATTGTGGTGTATTGCTGTGTGGTGCAGTCCTGCAGTCCTGGCGACATGTGAGTGGTCAGGGGCAGTTAATGAGGGTCCTGGACTCCCCAGGTAGCGCTCTACCTGCCGTGTGAACGGGGACGCTAATGGAGCTTTATGGGAGCGCTGCGCTCTTAAAGGGACGCCTTTAAAGGCCCTGGCTGACGCTCTTAAAGGGACGCCTTTAAAGGCCCTGGCTGACGCTCTTAAAGGGACGTCTTTAAAGGCCCCTGGCTGGCGGCTGGTCAGGAGAGGAAGTGGGTAAATCCCAGCAGGATGTTTATGCTACTGGGGTGGCACCGCACCGCACCACAACTAGGGTCCCACCTCTCTTTCTGTCTCTCTCTCCCTCTCTCTCATTCTGTCTCTCTCTTCTTTCTCTCTCCTTCTCTCTCTCTTTCGCTCTCACACCTCTATTTCTCAATTCAATTCAAGCTTTATTGACATGACATGAGTGTTTGTGTTGTCAAAGCAAGTACACAAATTTAATACATAAATTATACAAGATAAACAAAACAATGTGGATTAAATAGTAGTAATAAGAAGGAAATGAAATGAAGATAAATAAATAATGATATAATAATATTAATTAAAAAATAACAATAATAATATAAAATAATAATAAAAACTTGAGACTACTTTCTCTCTCTCCCTTATTCTATGTCCATCTCTGTTTCTCATGCTATCTCTATCCCTCCCTCCCTTATTCTATGTCCATCTCTGTTTCTCTTGCTATCTCTATCCCTCCCTCTCTCCTTTCCTCCCTTTCCATCCCTTTCTCCTCTTCTCTCTTCTGCATTCACACTCTGCTCCCTCTCTTTCTTTTTCTGTCTGTTTTTTCTGTAGTCTGTCCCTCTCTCTTTCACTTTCCATTGCCATTTTCATTCTCTTTTTCACACTGTATCTCTCTCTCTCTCTCTCTTTCCTGTATCTCTCTCTCTCTCTCTTTCCTGTTCTCTCTCTCTCTCTCTCTTTCCTGTTCTCTCTCTCTCTGTGTTGTTTGTTCTTGTTCCCTGGCGTGTTTGCTCTTGTGTTTTGCATGTCTCTTTTACTGCCCCTCTCACGCATTCTCTCTCTCCCTCTCTCTCTACTCTCTCTCTCTTTACTCTCTCTTTCTCTCTCTCCAGTGCCTGGTCCTGTCTTTGATCTCTTCTCTCTTGGGCAACATCACTTTCACTCCATCACAGTCTTGTTGTAAAGTTCCCCTCTCCCTCTCTCCCTCCCTCTCTCCCTCCCTCCATCTCTCTCTTTCTCTATCTGCTCTTACCCCTTCTTTCTCTTGCTCCCTCCCTCTCTCTCTCTCTCTCCAACCATCCCCCATTCATTCCCCTCCATGGCACCTTTCATTCCTCTCTTCTCCCTCTCTTTTTTTCCCCCTCTCAATTTCTCCAGCCTGCGGCTGCCCCCTTGCTTTGCCTCCTTACCTTCCTCCTCTCTCTCTCTCTCTCTCTCTCTCTCTCTCTCTCTTCATCACTCTCCCAGTAATCCTGCACTCCTGAGTCTCCCGGCTCTGTTTCATTTCCTGTGCGTTTCGGAGAGAGGCGGCTCTGGCACCAGCTTATCCAGGCTCACTTTTACAAATACACTCGACATACATCACAATTTTAATGTCACAGAAAACGTTTTAGAGCCCCTAACACCCCCCCCCCCCACACACACACACACACCCACAACCCGCAGCACCCCCACAACCCCCACCCGCAGAACCATCGCTTAGCTTTTATGCCGGGATTATGTTGGGGTTTTATTGGTGGGGGTGCTGCCATGCCTCATGCCATGTACGTGTGCTCGCTCGCTCCGAAGTAGCCCACCACTGCTGCGGTGTCGTCATGGCATTGAGACGGACACTGAGGTTTTGTTCACCAATCACATTACGGAAGGAGAGAGAGAGAGAGAGAGAGAGAGAGAGAGGGAGAGAGAGAGAGATGAACAGACAAATCATGCTGTTCTCATGACTCATGCTAGAAATCTTTTAAGACGAGCCTCTACCCTGCTGGCAGAGGGGACTTAGAGAGGGCTGAGTAACGCGAGGGCTAAACGCAAGATGGATGTCCAGACCTGTCAAAGCAAAATTACAGAGCAGAAATGTGGCCCTCCTGGTCAGAACATACTACACTTAAGGCAGAGTAATATCACTTTGTTACCAACAAACGAATCAATTCTCCACGTATATGAAGAAAGTAACTCATTTCTAATAAGGGAATCTGTCTCCAGAAAAAAGCCCTGTCAAATATACTCCTAGTGATGTACCCTTGGCCAAAGACATGCATCTACTGGGTGTGATGTGAGAGCTCATCTTCTCTGTAACTTGAATCCAGTGGTTAGAGTCAGAAACATTATCTGTGTGTATAACATACATTAATGTATATAATATACCTCATCTAAGTCTCCTGTCTGCCCTGTTTCCTGCCTGTAGATTCTGTCGCAGTCCATCGAGCACCTCCGACACCCCAGCGCTCACCTGCAGGAGGAGGACGAGGAGAGCAGCCTGCAGGAGCCCAGGGCTGAGTGCGCCACACTGCCCTCTGGTGGCGTCATCCGGCACCACAGCCTGAGCAGCCGCAGCAGCAGCAGCAGCACCAGCTCCTCGTCCACGGGTAACGGTGGCGGCGGAAGCAGCCGGACCAGCATGGACATCGAGCCCAGCGAGGCCCAGATCGCCGCCGCGGCCGCCATCACCACCGCCATCGTCGCCGTCAAGGTGAAGGAGGAGCCGTACTCCGACACGGAGGAGCAGATGGAGGAGGGCAGGGAGAGCGTGGGGCAGAGAGAGGGAGTGGACGCGGAGGTCAGGGGTCAACTGAGCGAGGTGAAGACGGAAGACACGTCGGCCATGACCGAGGACTGAATGTAGGGAGACGGAGAAATGGAGAGAGGAGAGAGTGGAGAGAGAAAGAGAGAGATGGATGGATGGATGGATGGATGGATGGATGGATGAACGATGGCAGGATAAAACAACTCAGTCCTGCGTTTTGTGTCTGTTTTCCTTTTCTCTTTCATGTGTTCCCCTGGACTTTCTCTATCCTCCCCTCCCTCCCTCCCTCCATCCCTCTCTCCTCCTCCGCTCCGTGAACCTCTCCTTTCACTCTTCCTCTGGCGCTCTGATCTCGACCTCAGCGCCGTCGTTACTTTGACACGAGGGCCGATGGACGCCTCTTGTCAACACACACCGCTCAAGTGTGTGGACTTGTGCCGTTGTGTGACTCTGTAACTGTGATCCCTCTTTTTTCTCTGTTGTGTGTTGTCTCTCCATGTGTGTGTATGGGTATGTGTGTGTGTGTGTGTGCCATCATACATGTGAATGTGTGTGTGTGTGTGTGTGTGTGTGTGTGTGTGCCATCATACATGTGTGTGTGTGTGTGTGTGTGTGTGTGTGTGTGTGTGTGTGTGTGTGTGTGTGTGTGTGTGTGTGTGTGTGTGTGTGTGTGTGACTAGAAACATTACCGCCACCACCACCGCTACCACTACGGATTTCTCTCTCTCTGTCCATCTGCTTGGCCACAACTCCCCAGCCGAACACAAAGAGTCTATTATACCGCAGAGGGGGAAAAAAAACAAAACAAAAAAAGCAATCAAATAAAAAAGTTAAACAGTAGCATTCTGACTTTCATTGTGGCATGTTCACCCATAGGAGCTTCTTTTGTCTGAGTGGGACATGAGTTGACCTGCCGAAACCATTTGTCCTTCACCTTTCTGTGCCTCCGTCAGCTCTTGTGTACATGTTTGGATATTTGTGACTATGGGAGGTTATGTGTGTGTGGGTGGGGTCGGGTGGGGTGGGTGGGTGGGGAAGAACTTTAAGACCTGTTGAAAGAACATAACACAGTCACACATTTAGATGAATGTCCCTCTCACGGTTTCGCTCTCGAAAAAAAGCGTTCTGTCTTTTGTCTTGCTTCAGTCTCATTGTCAAATAATCTAAAATGTGCGGTTCCAGGCGGACTCGCCTCGCCCTGCGTGTCCGAAACATCAACCTCGCTGGCTAATTAAGATAATTAATCAGTCAAACTACTGACTCATGTTCTGGAGTGTGTGCTCAACGGAGACGTCGAAGGGGAACAGGGGAAGGGGGGCTGGCGAGGAGAAATGAGCCGGCATGGCCGAAGCAGAAATGGAAACTGACTTTTCTCTGTGTAACAGTTGGTTGAGCGTGATGGAAGTTACCTCTTAGATTAACGTTTCCAAATATGCACCCTTCATTTCAAGAACGATACAGAAAGTGATTGTGTTCGGTAAGCTTGAGAGAGAGAGAGATGGATAGAGAAAGAGAGAGAGAGAGAGAGGCATATGTAGGACACATGAAGGATTACGTTTGATTAGTTGTAAGATGGGTCTGGATTAAATGATTACATGGAGTTTGATTGTTTTCTGTATCGAGTTGTATGTGTGTGTGTTTTTAATGTATGGTTATTCCTAATGTATTTTCTTTTCTTTTTTTAAGAAATAAATTTTACTTCCATGTTACTGAACTTTTGTGTTTTGCAGACTTCTTATGGCTGAGTGAGATTGTGTAAGATTGCATGAGTACCACACATTTCATATGTTTGGATGGACATGGAACAGTATATCCACACACACACACACTCACACATCTCTCTGAAATGCACACACAAAAAATCGCTCATTCTCTGTCTCTCTCTCTATCTCTCTCTCTCTCACACACACACACACACACACACACACACACACACACACACACACACACACTCTCTGTCTCCACTCATCTTCATGTCTCCTCTGTCTCTAAGTATGTGTATGAGCTCCTCCATGTTTGCACATCTGGCTGCTGTAATCCCTGCTGGCTGTGTGAGTGTATGGAGGGTATGTGGCATATTATACACATTTAGGAGCATCAGGCATGTGTGTGTGTGTTTGTGCGTGTGTGTCCACCACCGTCAGTTTCAGAGTTGCAGCATGGTCTAAGAACTTTCACCCTCAATTCACTTTTTTTCACCTTTACACACAAAGATACTATAAATTGCCACATGTCATGGACAGATTTCTACATACATTCAGATAAATGAGCTATATAAACAAAACATTGAATTAGGATTTGTTAGACGAATACCTAATTATCAGTGGAGTTAGCTTATTAATGCAAAACCAAAGTTTGAACATTGAAAATGGAACTATAAACTATACAAAATGTCACATTAATACAATTCCAACAATTGGCCCACAACTGGAGACAAATGTGTTTTGTAAGACCAGGGCAAACAATGATTGTGACATTGCAATTCTTTTACTTTTGACATTGCAATTCGACCATTTACAGTGGACACTGAATCTTATGTAACGTGTCCTTGTGAAGATAAAATAATAGTTTATCAAGCCCAACTTTAACTTTCCGAACACAACACTCTGGAAAAAGTTGAACCTCATTTCAGTAGCCACTAGCAAATGTCTCCCGCTCAATCAAACGTAGCCCTCACTTGGCAGAGATGTGTTATAGTCCAGTGTGTTATAGTGTTATAGTTATAGGTAGGGGCTGTGTAGTGAAGGGTCCAGCAGGCTTGCTCGCTCACTCTCTCCCTGGCCTCAGCCCCTGGTCTTGGTCCAGCCATCTGCCATTGGTCCTCACTCCATTGACCCTTGCCCAGGCCAACACACTGCTCCTGACGATTTTCCCACAACCTCTCCCCGTTCACAGTAACATTGGGGAACATTAAGTTAACCCCCCACGCATTAGGGCTCGGCTCGAGGATCAGGTTAACCCTTTGAAGTCGGGGCTTATGGGCCTTGGGTCTGCGCTGTGGCCCTGGCCTCTGACTTAGATATATGTTTACCACTTCAGAGAGCAAAAACAAGAAGGCATTTAGCCAGAGATCTGCATAGGTCCCTGGTCTCACGTGAGAACCCCCTCGCCAGTCACGGACGGAGGAAACCGATGCGGTTTTGATAAGCGCGTGTTTAATGGGGTTTGAAGAATGAGTCTTTTGGGGGTTGGAAGGGGGGGGGGGGTTATGCCAGAACTATGCTGTTTAGAGCTACAATTTACATTGACAGTCATCTGAAATGGAATGTTTGAGTTTCTCACTACATATGGCGCAACATTCCAAAACAGCAACATTCCAAATACACATTTGTGATCATGTAGGCCTACTCCTCAAAGGATTATCATGCAGACAAATAGCATCATACGTTCTGAAGGTAAAAGAACAGGCAAACACAAGTTTTTGGTGAGTGGCGTGTCAAATATTGATATATTGTTAGACCTTGATGAAGACCTAGTGGTTGAAACGTGTTGTCTGTGTTTGGTTGCCCATGCTCTGAATAGATAAAATTGCAGATAATTGAAGACAGAGTGCCTTCGTTTCTTTTACCCATCGATGGATGTTAGTTTACATAAATAGGACAAAAGCAGCTGAGATTTGCAAGAAAAATGTACATGCACATATGGAATACAGATAAGTGTAAATAGGGGTGGCATCCACACTTTGTGAAATGGATATCGTTCCTCCAGGTCCAGTAGTTGGAGCGTTTCCATCCACAAGACTGGGTTTTGTTGGTGGAGAGCTCTGCACTTTTCTGATTTGTTTTAGTTTGAATGTGGTTAGGGCCCAAACTATTTATTCTCACACTATTTCTGCTTTTGCACTTCCTCGGTGCAGAGAAATCAAACCAGCCAGCCCTCAACCTGACATCAGAGGATCTATTTTTAGACAGAAACCAGGCAAGTTTTCCACAGACTCACACACACACACACACACAGAGAGAGAGAGAGAGAGAGAGAGAGAGAAACGCAAAAAAAAAAACCTGTCATAAGGAGATTAGGAAACATTTAAAAATTGAGGTATTTTCTTTCGGCCCCCTCCTGACACACACATCACCCCCCCCTCAAAAAAAAAAAAGAAAATAGGGGGGTTTCACCTCTGGCAGGATTGTACCATTCATCTTAGCTCGTCTGAGGTGGAGTCTCGAGTGAGGAAACCATGGCAACCTGTAGGGGCCACCTGCGCCACCCCCCCCCCCCCCCCCCCCCAGCTGTGACAACAAACGGAGAGTGAGGCTGGGTGAGTCGGCTCGGCTCGTCTCGTCTCAGCGCGGCGCGGCGCGGTGCGGTGCGGTCCGGCGCAGTCCGGTGCTCGGCCACTGAACTACTGTTTTTCTCTCCCTCCCTGGGTACGAGAAGCCCAGCGCGCCGCAAGCTTTACTGCCGCTCCGTCTCAAAACAAGAGAAACACTGGTGTAATTTGAGTGAGTGTGTGTGTGTGTGTGTGTGTGTGTGTGTATGTGTGTGTATGTGTGTGTGTGTGTGTGTGTGTATGTGTGTGTGTGTGTGTGTGTGTGTGTGTGTGTGTGAGAGAGAGAGTGAGAGAGAGAGGGAGAGAGTATGTGTGTTTGTATGTGTCAATGTGTTTGTGTGTGAGTGAGAGTGTGTGTGTGTGTGAGATAGTGTGTGTGAGAGAGAGAGAGTGAGAGAGAGAGAGAGAGAGAGAGAGAGAGAGAGAGAGAGACTGTATGTGTGAGTAAGGCTGAGTTATGTGTACATTCTTGCGTGTCCTCAGTGTATATTTGTGTATGCATTAGGCATGCATTAGTGTGTTTGTGTCTGTGTGAGTGGGGCAGTGTATATGTGTGTGTGTGTGTGTGTGTGTGTGTGTGTGTGTGTGTGTGGCCCCACCGACGGAAAAGACATTTCCTGTCATTTGAGTTAATTGGGCCTCACATGCAGGGGGAAGAGAGAGAAGGGGGGCGCACGGTGCTGGCCAGACTGCAACTTTAAAATCCCACAGAGAAAGCAGACCAGAGCAGAGCGGAGAGTGAGGGGGAAACTCTGCTCACTGTGCCCGACTCACACTGCCCTCAGGCTGGACAAAGGCCTCGCTGAGTACCCTGGCAGGTGATAGGTGGGTTGGTAAATAGTAAATTTACTGCATTGCTTTTCTACTCATCAGAGCACCGAAAGCGCACATTGACCCATTCACACACACACACACACACACACACACACACACACACACACACACACACACACACACACACACACACACACACACACGCGTGCGCGCCGATGGTGGAGGCTGCCATGCACGAAGCAGTTTAGGGTTTAGGATCTTGTTCAAGGGCACTTAGACAGAGACTGAGTTGATGGCCACGACTAGTCCGTGTCTCTTGCCTTTGATTTCCGTGCCATGGTCACTTTGCCGGCCATTTACAGACTTACACTGCACACAGGAGTTGACACATGCATAGATCTGGCCCCATGCAGCAGACAGGAGTCACATCCGGCAACACTCTACTTGAACTCAGTATTCATAAAGCATTATAACACATTTATGAAGGGTTGTTAAGCATCCATAATGCGTCATAATAATTGACATACACTAAGATATATATATATAAAGATAACATCAATGATGACATTTCGGCTGTAAACAAAGTTTTATGATGTTTTGTTATACTTCAAGTTGTGAGGGCTTCTACTATTTGCGGTAGCCGTGGCCTACTGATTAGCGCTTCGGACTTGTAACCAGAGGGTTGCCGGTTCTAACCCCGACCAGTAGGAACGGCTGAAGTGCCCTTGAGCAAAGCACCTAACCCCTCACTGCTCCCCAAACATTTCCCTCACGGGATCAAAAGAGTATATATACTTACAGTATACTTACAGTAACAACCATATGCTTTATGGGAGCATTGATGACCGTGTATGAATGGTTCTATTGTTATATAGGCCAAAGTCAATACCCATTATAAATGTGTTTACGCATACGAATGCTTTACCAATACTAGGTTTGTTTCTCTGAAGGCATTGGCACTAGACACACTTTGTGCATGTGCTCTGCTCTCCAGAGCAGCAGCGATAGGCTACTTTTAGTGTTCTATTTGACATTCCCCTCAGGAACTGCTCTTGGACAACACTCACGTTATTGCCTCCTCCATCACCTCTCTCCCACACCCAGCCACCCACCCAGCCACCCACCCAAAGGTGACATGAGATTTCCGCCCACAATCTGGGCCTGTGCTGCTGAGTGCCATGAACGCAGTTCAAGCTCCCTGGTCTCCCTCCAGCTGCAGAGCATCCAGCGCGTGAAAATATACCCAGGGGACCTCCAAATGGCATCACGGCCCTAGTGTAGCCGAGTGTTTACGCGTCAGAATATCTGTTTGTTGTTAGTGTTGTTATGGCCACAGTCTAAGTCCACTCACTGTTGTAAGCAGGGGGCTTACGCCTCTTGTTCACTTTACTCGGACGGAGAAAAAAAGAATAAACAACAGAAAGTGCATACCACTGCAGTGAGCTCACTGGCGGGAGAGTCCTCGGTGTATAAAATAATAAATTTGTGTTGAGCGCAGCATAAAATGTGGCTTTGTGCGGCCGAGCTGGCCGCGGGAGGAGCGCACAGGAAGTTACTGTGTGTTTTACGATTCCGCTCAACAGCTTCAGAAAATAATAATACAGCCATTAAAAAAGCACACACCAGACGTGTCAGAGTGTCTTTTAGCTCAACAGCGGAGCGTTCTGGAGACACAAGTGAGGATGACATCATCCAGTTCTTAATAAAATAACAGAATACACAGCCATGGAGACTAATTTGGCCATGTGGACAAATAGGATAAAGTCTCCGCTGCGTCTTCGCTGGTGTAGCTTCTGAGGGTGGTTATTTTACATGTTTATTATTTGCTGCAGTCCCATTTCATTAAGGAGCACGTTACGGTCTAATTTACGGTAGATTTCCGCACTTTAACACTTGCGCACCTGTAAGTTATGCGCGGCGCGTCCACCAGTGCGGCATGTTTTTTTGGCGAGCTTGGGGAATAGCCATCTGTGTGCTCGAAATGCCTGACTGTATGACCCACAACTGGGACAGTCTGAGGAATCTGGTTTATTATTCTTCCTTTCAACGTCCTTCTGGTGTGTGCGAGAGACAGAGAGAGAGAGAGAGAGAGAGAGAGACAGAGAGACAGAGAGAGAGAGGAATAAAAAAGCGCAGTGTGCGCAGGCGTCCGAGTATGAAGCGGTAATGTATCGTGGTTGTTATTCTTTCCGTGCGTTATTACCGCACCAGCGGCGTGGGACAGCGCTGGCAGGGAGAGAAAGGAAAAGTCGTCTTGCGTGAGTCTGAAAAAGGACCACCCCCGACTGAAACACACTGGAGCGGGGCTTGCTGATGACTTCGGCGGAGGTATTTATTTCTGAGCACCATGTCTTGCCCAGTTCCCCGGGGCCGCGAGCTGATGTTATTTTCAAGCCCTGCCAAGCTGAATATTCGCCCGGTGCGCTCCGATTATTCCAAAATGGCTCAGGGGCGACAGAGTGACTATAAAATGTAGCTTTCTTCAGTAAGGCTTGGGGGTGGGGGGGGGGGGGGGTATTGCTTTCAACAGCGATGGAGGGAATGCATGACGTAATCACCTCGCTCTGTGGTAGAGCAGGGCGGCCGCTGATGCGGTTCATTTTAATGTTGTGGGCGAGCTGTCACGTCTTCGACCACATGTCCATTCTAGCGAATTTAACACTAATGACCTCGAACATGTTTATTCTTTAAAAGTCACAAGAGTTAGGCTACTCGCTCGGTATCTCTCTTTTTAAAAATGAACTAAGTCGCTCTGTTCTTTTACTCAAGCAACTGGGTGTCTTATCAAAACACCAAACGCATTCCCCGCATACTTTTGGGAACGCAACTTTTTGAGCAAATAAATGCATCAAGGGTGAAGAGAGATTCTTGGTAGGCATCACTCCCCACTCCTGCACACACACACACCCACACCCACACACACACACACACACTCATCTACATGGAGATGAATTGGAGTGGAGCAGGCCAGGTTTATGGGCCTGTCAGTCTGATGGCTCCCATCGTCCATACTGTTATCTCAAGCGCTCAGCAGGATCAATACTCCCCCATTTCAAGTTGAAGGAGATAAGGCTGCAGGTTAAGAAGGAGGGGAGGGAGTGTGTGTGTGTGTGTGTTGGGGGGGGGGATGTCAGACTTCTGGGGGAGTTCAAAGGGAGCTGGTTTATCTCCTGCTGGATGGGAGGTGTGTGTGTGTGGGAGGAAGAAGTGTGTGTGTGTGTGTGTGTGTGTGTGTGTGTGTGTGTATGTGTATGTGTGTGTGTGGATAGCGGGTGTGTGTGTGAGTTGGAGAGGTGCTGCTGAGGAACGGTGGTAGTTAAGGAGCACTCGCAGGCATCCTCTACCTCACACACACACAAACACACACACACACTCACAAACACACAAACACACACACACACACACACACACACACGCACACGCGCGCGCACACACACACGCACACACGCACACACACACACATTCTTTCTCTTTTTCACTCTCTTACATAGGACTGTATGCACACAGTTTCTCTTTACATCTCTTTCGCT
>NC_055977.1:6459520-6466351 GCF_018492685.1 Alosa sapidissima | reverse complement strand
GAATTTTGTGCTGTAGCACCATGGTTCGCCCTAGCCTAGTGGTACACACATCTTCATTAGTCCGGAGCAGGTTGTACAACAGGTTTTTCCCAGCCGGGTTGAGCTGTGCTTGATCAATCACTTCCTCCAATGTGTCCTCTTGCTGCCACTGAGCTGACACGGCAGATGGCGGCACTGCTGAAAAGAAGGCGAAGGTAACAGAGGCTAAACCTTTGACTGGCTGCGACATAAAGTTAAACTTCTCTTGGGGTCTTGAAGGGAACCAGTATTGCTGTTCCAGGACATTAATTTGTATGCCACTACGAGATAAGAAGTCAAGGCCTAATACCATGGGGAAAGCAAGAGACTGAGCAGGTAAGACAACACAAGGCAGAACGCATGAATGGCCGGAGACACCGAGGGTAAGTTCAATCCAACCTAATGGTTGCTTTGCAGATCCATCGGCCAAGAACAATGGCCCATTCAGCCATGGATTTAGCATTGTAGAGGTTCTGAGTTCTTTCCACAGGCGCTCGTTCATCAGTGAGAAAGAAGCTCCAGAATCCAAAGTGGCTGTTCCACTCCAGGTTCCTATGGTCAGAGGCACTGTAAGCTGTCGGGGAACCTTCAATGAACCGTGAGTGAAGAGCATTGGTTCAGAGGCGGAGCAGCAGAGATCACTGTTGTCCAAGTCAGCATGCGTGACCAGAGAGAACTGCAGGTCTGATGACGGTCCGGGTTGATGGAGGTGTACTGGAGGCTTCCCTGGTTTGTAGCCTTTTTGGGTAGGGTGCTTTGAGCAGTTGCCTGGAGGATGGCCAACCTCTTTGCATTTCCAGCAGAACACAGTAGGCTCCTTCGGAGGTGGTGCTTCTTGTCTCACATTTTCTGATTTAGGGGTTGACTTAAATGCAGGCTTTTGACGATGTTCAAACTTCTCTTTATCCTTCTCCAGCTGCTGTCCAAGTCGTACAAGGGCACCTACTGTGCTGACTCTTCCTCTCAACTGGCTAGCCATGTGGGGGTGGATGTTCTTTAGAATCAGCTTAATGACTTCTTCTTCCCCAATGCCAGCCTTCCACTTGCGGCAGAGAGCATGATAACTGTACACAAAGTCCCGGATTGACTCACGCTCACCTTGGAGTCGGGTTCGCACTCGATCTTCCAACTCCTCCTGATAGTCCTCCGCCAAGAAAGCAGTAACAAACTGGGCTTCAAACTCTGACCACTTACTGACTGTATGCCTTGCAACGTCCCACCAGTCTCGTGCCGTGCCATGCAGAACATTACCCATGGTGGCCAGAAGCTCCTCATCACTGAGTGGGCGTAGGGTAAGAAAATCCCGGCACCTCTCAAGATACAGCAGAGGATCAGAACTGTCGCCCTTCTTGCCAAACGAGGGGAACTCCATTTTAATGGGCATTTTAGCAGTGCGTCTATTTGGCTCACCGGCCGGAACAGAGAGGGTGGAACTATGCAGATAAGGACGGCTGGGTTGAGATGGAGTTGTGACCTTCTCCAAAGACGCCACTTGCATAGGTGAGGGTAGTCTGGAGTGAGGCAGGGTAGAGGTCCCACTGTCTAAACAGCTGGTTTCAGGGGCGTGGCCTAAGGTGGACATCAGGGAGGTAAGATGGAGTGATTGCTGTTTTACAGAGACCACCTCTGTAACAAGGGAGTCCAGTCGCTGAGTGGTGTGCATGACTTCTCTTTGCAGGTTGTCCAAAGTTAAATCAAATGGTGTAAAAGCTGAATTGATATCACTGAGGACTTCAGAGTGGTGTTTTTGCAGGCGCCACTGTAAAGCATCCATCACCTGGGTTTGAACATAATTCAGATCAGACTGCAGGACACTGAGGATGTTCTTACACACTTCATCACATTGGGCTACAATCCGATTCTCCACTGTATACAGCCGTTGTGTTAAGGCATCCATTTTAATTTTTTGTTCTTCATGAGAGACCTGAATTCTATGAAGGAGGAGCATGGAGGAATCCTGCTGTGCTTGTTGGAGTGCAGTCACTCGATCCAGTAAAGATAGCTCATTAGGGGCACCCCTGGAGCTCACAGAGGTACACTCCTGCTGAACTGGTTGCTCAGGTTCCAGCATAGCATCTTCAAAGTCTCCAGCATCGCTGTCAGATTCAACAGTGGTAAGCCTAGCCTGGGCTTGTGCATCATTGGTCGGTTGTCCACTATAAGGTTGCTGGTGGCCATGCTCACTCTGGTCCTCATCTATGCTATGGTCTGCAAACAGGGACATAGTGCCTTCCATGCGTGTTTATTTGTAGTATATGATTTGAGTTTAAAAAGGGTAGCAAGGGATTGCTTTTGTTGAGTTCTTTTGTTCTTAGTAGCGTAGTCTAATTCACTGTTAATTTTAACTTTGTCCCATCTGGGGTGCCATTTTCTGTAACGATTCTGTAGCTGGTTGAAAGTTATGTTTTATTTTTCCAAGTAGTTAATTATTATTTTTTTTAAAGGGGTGCCAGGTAGCGTAAGCTACCAACTTTCCAACACAAAAGGTTACAGGAGCACACAGCGAAAGTGTCACATTTATAACATTAACCTATGAGCCCCTTCAGTCAACAGTGAAATCAGAATCAAATTAAATAAAATTGTCTGGCCCTCACCAGAAGCACCACAAGATTCACATACTCATAAACAAAAATCACCATGAATTCATACACTCTACAGTTGAAACAGCACCTCAATGACAGATAACAGGAAAACCCCAACGTTCAAATGTCCTTTTGAGTTTTGGCCCATTTAGTACTCCGTAGTTCAACAAAACAATACCATAGTTCGTGAGTTCATCGGCAGTAAATATAACAAAACATAGTCCGACGTCACTTTTTTTGAGTTCAGTTTTGGAAACAAGGAATCATTGTTCTTTCAAAAGGATGGTTGAAAAATATATGCGTATTTCGGAGTAACGGGGAAACGTGGGCATTAGTCAGTGTTTGTGAAACGAAACAGTTCCTCTGGCAAACGATCAGTGTAGGTGCGATGTGTGCGTTGGTGTGTGCGTAGCGGGGCTTTGGGAAACACTGCTCCAGCGGTAATGTCACCGCCGGAGTTACCTTCGGATATGCAGGCCTCTCGGTATGTGGCTGGTTGTGGACTACAGCCCCAGGAAAAGGTGCGCAGGCCGCTCCGTAGGCAACCGGACTCAGGCAGGAAGACAGCGGTCCTCGGAGGAGTGAACGTCGCAGCTCCGCGGTAAGTTTAAATTCCAGATATTCCGTCAGCGAGGGAATCTCCACTTAAAGCCGACACGGACTTGACAGCGTAGGCTCACGAAGAGACGTGTTTTTAGCAGTTACTATGCTTTAGTTTGCTTTTCTTTGTCGTAGGTGTGTGTGTTGAATTCACTTTTCTAAGACTCCAAAGAAACGGATTATAGTGTTGCTGTAGACTACGTTCTCCTTCTCACTCTCTCTCGCTCTCTCATTGCCTGCGTCCAACTAACTTTTAACTCTGCCGTGGCACTGACTTGATTACAATAACCGCCCCCACCTGGACTGACGATTGCAATTGTTAATTGGTAACTCGCAGCTGGGCACAGGAGAGACGGGGCCGTCACACCACACACACACACACACACACACACACAGACACCCACACACACAGAGACACACGCAAACACACAGATATACCCCTGCACCGATCATGACATCATCCCTAAGATATTCTAGACTCAAAGTGCACAAGATGTTTTATACTGGTACACCACAAACTGTGTAAACAGAAAGAAATCATGTTTCCTCTGACATACAGTCATTTTCAACAGTAACATTGTTGGCTATTTCAGGGTACTATAATTCAAATTTACTCAAGAATCACTACAGCAAGTTTTGGTTGGTCATGTCACACTGTCACAATTGGTTTGCATTGTTTTATTTTAGCAGGATTCTGGTTAAAGTTGCTTATTTGCCACTATAACCAGGAGACAGGCTCTGTTACAAAATTCTACCAGGAGTAGACATTTCATGTTTATGTAGTTTGACCTTCCTTTTAAAAAAGCTCCTTAAAGCATTCCTCACAGAAAGGGTTAACACCATTATGGGCCTAGGGGTCCTCGGGACATCTCAGGAAGTGCCTGATTAAAATGTGACCCGCCTTCATGTCACCATGCCACCTGGACTGATTGGGGAAACGTGAGGAGGTTGGGGGGGGCGCACACCTGCAGGGTTCAGTGTTGGCTTTGCCGGCCCACCCCCCTCTGGGTCGGCATGGTGCTGAAGTCCCTCTGACCCAATGACACCCCCCCCCCCCACCAGCATCCAACCCCTCCACCCCTCCGAAGCCCAGACAGGAAATGAGTCGAGGCACGAGGCTGGAACCTGGGTGCACCTGGAACCAATCATTCACTTTCTCGCCCTGGTGATGGTGGTGGCATATGATTTAAGCCCCCCCTTCCCCTTCCCCAACCCTAACCCTCTTCAAGCTTCCCTCCTTCTTTATGTGCCTTTTCTCTCGTTTCTCTCCTCCTTTTCTGTCCTGCACTTTCTCTCTCTCTCTCTCTCTCCCTCTCTCCCTCTCTCACATGTCTAAGATGTAGACCCAAGCCATGCAGAAGGCCATAAAGCATAAGGCAGTGGAGAGATGTATTATGGAACAGCCGTGATCTTGAAGAGGGCCCAGGAGGCAAACACACACAAAAAGCTAAAGTCTTGACTTTGACAACCCACACTGCTGTCCCAAGAGTGACCTTGTACATTCTTGTTGTTTTTTTTCCCTTCACAACTCTCGCATGGAAAATGGTGCTAAAATGTCTCTGAAGCCTACAGAATAAGGGGGAAAGAGGTCCTTTTCCGCCCAGCTTTGTTTGTTGAAGATAGAGGGGCCCTTACGTTTAAAGAAAAACGACCTTAAAAATACTGTTCAAGGAAACAAAAAAGGGTGTAGATCAGTCTTGTCGTTTGATCGTGTTCTGGGGTGTTATGATACTAAATGTATTCATCAAGCAGCGTGCACGCCAACGGACTCCTTCTGGGGAAGTAAGTGCATTTTAATTCTCAACGAAAACATTTGCTCTTTGTCTTTTAATCATGTTTTTGATCTCCATGCTAGGAATAGCAATCACTTTGCTCGAGTTGGGCAGAAAAAAAAACCCTGCATCCTCCGCCTCGTCCATTGGGTCACTTGACACAGAGGAGGTTGCTATCGGTTACACAATGTTTACCTTTGGAGTTTCCTCGCTGCCTTCTCACAGAGAGCTAAATTGAACGTAGCATTCTCTCGGCTAAGCGCAGTTTGATTGTGACACGATTCATTAGACAAAATGAACGGACTCTCTCCCCCTCTGAATGGGGGCCTGTTCAATTTAAAAGAAGTCGTGATTTCTTTTCTTTTTTTTTCTTTTTCTCTTTCACGTTTGTTTATTTGGCTCTGTCTCTCCCACTCTTTCATCCGCCCCTTACTAGGTCAGTACACTGTGTCCTCAGGACCGCACCGGACCTCTAGAAATCTCACCGATCTGGCAGTACGCGGCACAGGCCATTTGTTCTGAGTGGCCATAAACTGTTGGCAACTAATAATGCGGTTTGTCCCCCAACCTCCCCCCAAATGAGCCGCGGTTCCAGATCCCATCAACAGGTAAACAAACACATACAGTAGTGGGGCAGGGGGAGAGATAAGGAGAGAGAGAGAGAGAGAGAGAGAGAGAGGGAGGGAGAGAGGGAGGGAGAGAGAGAGAGAAGGAGAGAGAGGGAGGGAGAGAGAAGGAGAGAGAAAGAGAGAGGGAGGGAGAGAGAGAGAGAGGAGAGAGAAGGAGAGAGAGGGAGACAGAGAGAGAGGAGAGACAGAGGGAGAGAGAGAGGGGGAGAGTGAGAAAGAGAGGAGAGAGAGGGAAAGAGATGGAAAGAGAGAGGAGAGAGAGAGAGAGTAGAGATAAGGAGAGAGGGAGAAAGAGAGAGAGAGGGAGAGAGAGAGGGAGGAGGGGGGAGAGGGGTGAAGGTGCTGGGGGTTGTGGGGCTGAGGGAAGTTGGAGTGTTTAAAGTGATAGATATTGTGGAAGTAGAGGACAGAAGAAGAAGAAGGTGAATCAAAGGCCACCATGATGCTCGACACATGGTTGTTGTGTGCGCAAACTGTGTCATCATCAACATAGTGCCATAACCTTCTATATTTGTGCTGGTGACACAATCGACTTGGTGGACTCCTTATCCTAAAGGGCAAATAGAACACAGTGAAATATATGACACAACTACAGTATACCTGTATATCCTATTCATTTGTGGATTAAACTTGACAGGTCCTAAAAGTTTGTGTTTGTTGCTAGTCGTCAGCACAACTTACATGTTTATGCCCAGTGATTTACGTCAGGAGAAGATGTTGACCCTCAGCTCCTCAGCAGCCAAGATGTCAGTAAACCACACAAGCAAAAAAATACGATAATGCTATAATACAATAAACTGAGTTCATAAACTATAATTAGAGTAGAGGATCTAACTCAGCATGAGCCTAGTTAGCAGGACAAGCATTGGTTCATCTCTTAGTCCTCTAGTTAGCAGGACAAGCATTGGTTCATCTCTTAGTCCTCTAGTTAGCAGGACAAGCTTTGGTTCATCTCTTAGTCCTCTAGTTAGCAGGACAAGCTTTGGTTCATCTCTTAGTCCTCTAATTAGCAGGACAAGCATTGGTTCATCTCTTCTGGTCCACTGGTCCTCTATGTTATGAGTGCACCAGTCGTGCTGTGCACACCAAGTTTGAAAATCTGGAGGGTGTGTGTCGAAATGATGCCTCAGAGCGCCAAAACAGCAGTCAAAACAATGTCACTTCTGCCACGTGTTGACTGTGCTCAAGCACAACAATGAATGGCGAACATTAACCAGAGAGGGGGGGGGC
>NC_055977.1:6429520-6447020 GCF_018492685.1 Alosa sapidissima | reverse complement strand
CAGAAAAAGAGAGGAAAGGAGAGTTGGAGAGGAGGGAAAAAAAAAGAATGAAAGAAGAGAGGAAAAAAATCATGGTTTTTATCACGCACGGAAAAGCGTGCGATGTCTTTGTGTACACTTGGTACGCTCTGCGTTCTGATTGCCTGTTTATTTTCACGGAAACCGCTCTCTCCAGCCAATGGCCGCCCAGCCAGAGGGGGAATGGATTGAGTGTGTGTGTGTGTGTGTGTGTGTGTGTGTGGGAGGGGTGGGGGGTGGGTGGTAGGGGGGTCATGCTGTGTGACGTGCCAAGGCTGAGCGGCTGCCCCCGTCCACCCAATTGCCACAACCGCCCGCCTCTCTTCCTGGCTCTGACCTCAGCGTGTCTCCCACACACAAGGCGTCTGACCCTGGCGTGCCCACATGCCCTCTGCCTGGGTGGCACAGAAACTCAGCACGGCACAACTCAGCTGCCCGCAAGGGGCAGCCACAGCGGAGCGCGTGCAGCCAGGGCTCACCCACTCTCGCCGGCCTCGGCCCTCGCCCTCGGCCTCATCGCCCACCCTCCGCCTCCGTCTCGGCCTCACCACCAAAAGGGCCGAGTCACTGTGGGGAGCAGAGAACAGTCACTCACCACTCTGAACTCCCGAGTCATGATCCAGGGTTCAGTCAACAGCCATATTTAAGGAAGCTTTTTTCCATGCTGTTGTGTTGTGTTGTGTTGTGTTGTGTTGTGTCTTAGCGAGGGATTCTTTAGGAGTCACTACTGCAGTTGTAAAAGGGGGTTTCCTATGCGTCGTAAGTTCTACTCCGAAAGAAGGAGAATGGCATTTTACATGTGCTTATTACCATGCTGTTTTGGGATTGTAAACAGGGTTATACAGAGCACGGATGTGACGTCAGATTGTGCAGAAAGGGGGGCATTCGTAGCTGGAAGACAAAATTGAATCTGACAGCTTGTTTTGTTCATGCCTTTCGGGGAGTTTTCATCTTTCTTGGCACCGAGACCTATTGCTGCTCTCTCCTACGCACACTGACACAAACAAACACCAAGCAGGATCCCAGTATAGTTACTAAACAAAGTGCCTTTAATGCTTTTAAGAAAGAAAGCTCTATTTGTGGGTGGCAACCGCTTATCTCTCTTTGTCTTGTTACAGTATTTATTCTAGCCTTTTTGAAAGGGAAGGATGCGAATGTACCACTCCCTACATTTATCACAATTCTCTTACTACATTTTCTACATATATATATATATATATATATATATATATATAGTATAGTATTAAGTATATATACTCTTTTGATCCCGTGAGGGAAATTTGGTCTCTGCATTTATCCCAGTCCGTGAATTAGTGAAACACACTGCACACAGTGAACACACAGTGAGGTGAAGCACACACTAATCCCGGCGCAGTGAGCTGCCTGCAACAACAGCGGCGCTCGGGGAGCAGTGAGGGGTTAGGTGCCTTGCTCAAGGGCACTTCAGCCGTGGCCTACCGGTTGGGGTTCGAACCGGCAACCCTCCGGTTACAAGTCCGAAGCGCTAACCAGTAGGCTACGGCTGCCCCCGTAATTCCCACATTCATACTTACTTACAACTTTTCTTACATTACAAATACATGGCATTTATTAATTTAGCAGACACTTTTATCCAAAGCAGTGAGAGACAACAGAGATGGTTGAGAAAGCATGAGTATCGTTGTCCAGAGCTACATTTAAGCTTCAATGCAGTGGAGACCTAAGGTAACAAATATGTATATGTTGAATGGACCTCAGGTAACAAGAAATATTAAAATAATATACTATTGTAAACGTACTAGTTACCAACCATTTCTTCAACCATTTGTTTTTTAATACTTGTAATACGTGTGTAAATTTGAACAAAATGTAGTTTGGTTCTTACCGGGGCTTTTACTGCCTGAAATATCCGATTTAGTTTACCACGCTCGGAGTTTAGTGCTGGGCTGGTGGGGGCCTATTTCCAACCTTTCTCACCTCAAATAAACGGTTAGACCGAGAATTCTCATCGCAAATCAAAATTCCACTGGAGCTCCAAGCGGATTTGTACACGCAGCCTTACAAGACTGTTTACAGCTCTTCAAGGCACGGTAAAATGTAATTTTTGGTACATAGCTAATTTAGATACACTTATGGTGTGGTTGCTTGCGTTTCTTTAGGAATCTGCAGTCTTGGTTTGTATAGAAATAAATAGTAAGTGACACATACACGTAAGAGGTTGAAAATACGGTACGGTTGGTAATATGTGACATTCCGATACTTCCAAAGGAATGAGAGTGCAGGAGAATAAGCACTAGTCATGTGTGTGGAAGGAGACAGTGGTGGAAGGGGAATGAGTCGAAGGCAGAGGAAGGGAATTATGACTTTCAGATGTATTTTAACGATGATGATGATGGTGAAGAGGTGACATTCTGTATTATAAAATCTATTCCAGCATACTCAGAAATTAGTAACAGACAGGACTGATATTAAGGAATTTGACTTTGTTCCCAAGCCTGGGGGGATCCTATAACAAACATTTCAGAAATGAGAAGTAATGACTGCCAATGTCGAGCCACTGTTTATTTTCTATGCAGGATTTAAGATTAAGTGTAATATATTTCTTTTGGCTGGTGGATCTAATGAATACAGTAAAGCACTTTTACAGTCTGCATTAAAGAATTCAAACGTTCAAACGATACTGATAGAATCTTCCATTCAGCGCTACGCCAAATGTCACTGCAGAGCACTAAGAAATAACCTTCCCAAGCGTTTGTCATTATATATGCTCAAGTGAAAATCAGTCTGCCAGGCTAGCACTAACAGCAAGCGTAGCACCACTGACAGCCAACAAGAGCAACCCAGAGAGATCAAATAGAAGGAGGCAGGGAACACAGGATCATCAGTGGAAGCAAGCCCACGGAGCAAAGCAACATCATCTGGATGGGATTCAAGTGGAAAAGAATGGTCTGATGCTCAACTATCCAGATAATTTAGATATGAGTGGAATCCAGATTCGCATGAGCATGGCTTCGCCCTTCTCTCTCTCTCTCTCTCTCTCTCTCTCTCTCTCTCTCTCTCTCTCTCTCTGTGTTCTGTCTTTGTTTTAGTGCAGACATGCAGCAGTGTTGATGTGAGAGAGACTTGGAGGGCCATGTGGTTCCAGTTATGGTGCAGAGCAGTGGACCCAGTAAATCACAGATGAAAAGGGCCCTCAGTCAAATGAAATCATGGATTCATCTCGTCCTTCACGGCCCGGTCAGACATGACCAAGACAGAACTCCAGAACTCCAGAACCTGCAGAATGGATGCCCGGGCGGCGTCCGTCCATGTCACACAATGGCTTTCCAAAAGTGCAACACTTCAAAGGCTTCGCACGGACATTCCAAAATATTCCCGAGCACGGCCCAGTAGAGAGAGTATCTGCGTGGAGGTTTGCCAAGAAGCACAAATGTATACAGTATTTGGCTGACTTTTGAACAGGGTGCAAAGCCAATGCATCCCCTGTGGCTCCTTCCAACCTTAGAAGAATGCGGATCAGTTGGAATAGAGATGTGACACAGAGGTGATGGTAACATGTTTCACTCTAGCAAATAAAACTGACTACAGACTGTGGAAATCGTGCACCAACTTGTAATAATCAATGCAGGTAGCTTTACAAAATAACTCTGAACCTGCAGTGCCTATTTAAAGGCAGGTAAGTTAGACCATGTTTAGCAAACCATCTTATCCTGGCAATCTAAGCACATATATTATTGCAATGCAGGGAGCTTTACAAAATAACTCTGAACCTGCAGTGCCTATTTAAAGGTAGGTAAGTTAGACCATGTTTAGCAAAACATCTTATCTTGGCAAGCTAAGCATATATATATATATATATATATGTTTTAGTTGTGGATTGTTATTAATCAGTGGATAGCACAATCCTTATTTTGGAGGAAAACTTTGTTTCATTGAAGTTAATAATGTAACTTCAAAGTTTATGGCAACATTGTACTCAAACACAGTTTAAATGCATTATAAACACATTCATAACGGGTTATTAAGTATTCATAATGAATCATAACCACTGACATCAGTCAATATAACTATTTTAACACTGACTGTTTCACAAAGTGGTTTGGTGTTATAAGTCCTTACAGTAAGAAGTGTTAAATGCATAATGAAGCTTCTTTAACCCCTTGACAATGGCACTGACTGCTATGTACTCCCATTGTTAAATGCTGTTTATTCACCAAATACTCTTTATGTAACTCCATGCATTCATAAGGTCATAAGGACATATAATAACCTACATTAAGAATAATTTATACGCATTTGTGAGTGTGTGAATATTTTTTTATGGATACTGGGTTTAAGGAAACTCCCACCAAGTGCAATACGATGTGTTCTTCGTTATTATAGTGAGTGATAACTGTGCGCACTCCTGGTGGAAGCATAGTTGGAGCCTTTTCATTTTGTTGATTTCCTGTTGTCTACCTGGATGCTATTGTATGGGTATTTAAAATGTTGTTGGGAACCTTTGCAAAATGCAGTTGTCAGAGGTGACTAAACATAAATGTCAGAATGCAACTGTTTGTGTCTTTTTACTTTGAGCAAGCAAGATAATATTTGCAATACCAAACGAGAATGTTTGTGTCTGAACGTAAAGTTTCTTTGGACCATAGTTTGAATAAAATTGTCTTTCTTTTAAAAGTAAAATAATTCTAAAATAATATGTTATGACTGATATGGATAACGCGTTCATGACATCAAATGTGTTAGACTGTAGGCTACTCTTTGCCGGTGCATGTGCAATATAACGTGTAGGCCTGTATTAGGCCTCAGATATATTTGCACCTGTAACCGGGCTGCAGCCTATGTTCTCACAGTGGCCTATTGGCTAGCTACTGGATGACATTATAAATACTTTTAAGTCACAATGAAACACATCGCTTTAAATAACACATCGTTATTTGGTATCGAATGAATGCCCTTCATTATGACCATGTGGTATAATTTTAATTATAGCCTACGATTACGATTATATTATTATACATAGGCCTACTGCTTTATGTGAGAAATTCGTCCTCGAGTTTGAATGTTTTTAAAATTATAATAAGACTTAAATCAAAACAATGTTCTTAGAATGTATACGAGTAGGCTTAATAGTAATAATACACGTGCAAGATATTGTGTATGGATAGCAAAGATTCTAGAACAGAGCTCTGTTCTAGAATCTTTGATGGATAGTGCTTTTTTGTTCATAAGTAGAGTGGATTGACATATGAAGCAGGTTTTGTGCAGACACCTGTTGGAGAGATCCAACGTCATCGATCAAACTGTCCCATGTCTCTTCTGCGGAATGTTAGGGACTAGCTGAGTTCAAAGAGGGCAAAACCAAACTGACGTTTTATTGCGTACAAGCATATTAACCAATTTATAATGAATAACTCAGTTTAACGGAATAATAACACTGATATACCTTACCACTTGTTTAACCATAAATTGTGTTCTCATTTAAATTCTTAAATTATATTATTATTATTATTATTATTATTATTATTATTATTATTATTAATATTATTATTATTATTATCATCATCATCATTTTATTTAAACAATGATTATTATCACAGTCAATCCTATAACCGCTTTTGGCATGCAGTATCTTGATTTAAATATAGAGAGAGATTCAAGATCAGGTGTCATCAACCCGATTTGATCATTGTAAAAGTTCAAAGGCTGTTTCAAGTGTACCTTCTTTGCCATGCATGCTTTCAGATTTGAAAAGGTCGACAGTGAGAGGCACTGCCTTCTGAAGGAATTTCTCCTTAATCGTCCAGCGTGAGAAGTGTTAGCCGACAAGTCCACAAAGGTGACATTCTTCCTCCCCCCAGAACAACAGCTTCAAGTTTAAGATAACACGGACACGGTAATTTGAAGATGGGGAATCGATTCCCTTTGGTGCATCGCGTTGCCCTCTGGGTCAAAGCTGATGGTTTTACGTTCTATACGCATACGTCAAATCGTTTAACTCTAGTTCTCGAACCCTCCCTAGAGTTTATTAATAAAGATTTTATTATTCTTGTCCAACATGCCAGGATATCCAGCTGATCACATAAATGGCCATACTGGGCATAGCACTGAACACTAGAGAAAATAAACCCCAAATATTTTGAACATTTTTTCATCAACCAGACGCCTCTGGCGTTTTTATTTGTTCTTTGACGCGCCTAGCTGAAAATAAAAACAGCATCCAATCAAAGGGACATTTTCAATGCTGTTTATTACATTTTGGCATTTATAATAAAGTGATATTTACATTTACAGGGTAGTAATAGTATTCCTGACCTGCCAGTCACTGACATGTAGGCTAGTTTTGGTTACGTGGACAGTGGTTCACGGGCCTAGAGGTCTCATCTTGGAACAATAGATTCCTGTACCTTTAAGATGTGTCTCGAAATAGCTTAGCTGTGTACTTCATAAAAAGACGCCAAACTTTAAACAAACATGGTGAAATTCCAGCGTGTGAAACAAAACTTCAACGTGCTTACCCTTCATAACTTCCAGACATGCAATATCACAACTTAATGCCAAGAACAGCAATACTTGTGGCAACACAAATATTTGATTTTAATTTTGATATCTCATAAAGCTTTGACCATCGCGAAAACGTCGAGCGTTCTAAAAAAGATAGTAGGCCACGGTGGTATTTACCGAATTAAATCCCGTAAATGAAGGTTTTTCAGCAGTGAACAGTCGGCGAAAAAAAAAACATCCCCCTTCCCAGTCCCCACAGGACGAAGAGGCCGGTAGAGTTGCTCCTTAGTTTCCCGCTTGAAAATCCAGATGTTTCAAACAAACTCCTTATCGAAGCATATCACGGATAATCGACCGAAATATAATGTCCAAGTCGTCTTTTTATTAACAAAAGTGCTGCGTCTTTCTGTCGGCTTTTCTAGCACTATGCGGCCGAAGGCGGGTCCCTGCTGCAACTCAACATCTGTTCGCTTCACGTGACGTTAAAGAAAAATACTAACAACATCTGGTAAAAATAAATTTGTTTCAGGTGCCTCGGTATTTTCTCTCTCAGTCTCTCGCCAAATCCATCTAGTCTCTGCAGCATTCCGCCGTGATTGAGAGAACTTTCCTTTTCTACGAGAAAAGAAATCTGTACTTGAAAACCACCAAGCCAGGCTCAAACTTAGCACGGGCTCTGATTTGGACACCAAATAGGCCTCTCTGTAACTCTTGAATAACTTCTAGTTTTCTTTTTGCACGTTTGCTTTAAAAATCATTGTAGCTTACATGCAAAATAATCGGCTGTGCCAAAACATTTTGTTGTATTAGAATCAACCAAAACATAGGCCTATCCATTATTGTGCAATGCGCATGAATTTTAATAGGCCTATAGGCTACCCATGTTTACATTTTGCATTCGTTTTTATTAAATCTACAGAGCCCATTGTCCATTGAAATAATATGCTAATTTCATGTAATATTCGACTGTTTATTCAATCATTGGAAATATTTCTTATATTGCTGCATCATGTCCTGTTTTAAACTCAATACGCTGATTCCATCTAACTGCCTTTTTTTCTCGCTCCTACAAAAGAGGAATAATGTTGATTCAAGGCCACCTTAACCCCCACCACCCTCTGGTGACCTGGCGAGCGCGCCCTACGTTTTATAGACATCTGGGAATTCCATACATGCTTCTGCAGCCAATTACACACCTTCTTCAAACGGGCCCGCGCTTTGATTCTGCAACAAGCACTCAAACGCTTTCACAGACCCACACTGAACCTGTCACAACATCAGCCCAAAGACAGCTAATCTATGGTACAGGCTATCAGTTGGAAGTGACCCGGCGTTTTATTATGTGTGGTCACGTGAAATGTCCCGGTGAAAGTGGAAATATAATTTCCAAATATGTTGACCTGTTTTTAAATGCACCTCCACTTTGGAATTTATTAAATTAGGCCATGGTATTTATATCAGATATTCAAAAATCTAAATGATGTTAAGTTCAATTAGTTGAAACCAGCATTTTATTCGCCTCTAAACAAATACTTGGAGTAGTCTATAGAGACCTTTTTGAGGAATAAAAATAATAGACAGTCTAAGTAGCAAGGCTGGGATATTTATCATGTGTCACTCTGTGGTAAAGTTTTACCGAGCTGCACAGAAATCCCCCAAAGTAGAAACGTCAGAGGAAGCCAAGAAAGAAAGCAACTCAAATTCATAAAAATGGATCCCACTTTCCCCAGAGCTAGAAGCAGGTCACTAACCACACGTTTGTTCCACAACGGTTTGTAGCCATACCGCCGCTGCTCTGAACTTAAAGCTGCGTCAGGCATCCAAAAACAGTCTAATGATACACCGTTCTTTTAGCTCAAGAGTATCATTCGGTTTTTCAGTCACTGCATTTATTCAATAGTATTTTGTTTAAGGGCAAGTGTTTCTTTTATGTGTTCAAACTGCTGATATAGGCCTACTTAGCTGCTTGAACAATTGAATTGTTTGTGTATCACCTGCATAAACAGTCTTGGTATTTCTATTGTTTAGAGGCAAAAAAGACTATTTTAAACTGACATATTTAGTCCCAATCCATACCACACCAAACGCAGGTCTAAGAATTAGAATTCATACTCGTTTTTTATTGCAGAACATATACAAATATATACAACAAGGTCATTAAATGCATAGACTCCAGATCCATTCTGCATTGTGACATGTAGGCCTATCAATAAATAAATATATGTATGTATGTATTTCAGGGACCAGGCAAAACATCAAGAAAGTCATACAGATATGAGCCAAAAAAAATGAGTTTCTTTACAAAAATAAATATGAAAATATTCACTTCATGGCTGTCTCCGGAGTCAGCCCGGCTAGGAAGAGGCGGGTCTGGTGTAGTCTCTCTGTCCTCGTATGAATTGGCACGACTGGTCGAAAAGCATGCATACTGTATAGAAGTACATATCTCCAACATTCATCGTCAAGAAAAGTAAAGTTTTCAAACACAGATCTGAATGTAGCTCCATGTCCATAGCCGCAGGTCTCCGCTGTAGTAAGTGCTCCCCCACGATGCCCGCTGCTCAGTCGCAATGCCCCCAAAATCTCCCCCAGTAATATCCAAGGTTTGCCTTCCACCGTAGGCCTACAGGATCTGCACTATTCCGCAAGCACGGACGTTCTGGATACATCTGTGGATATGAAAGCAAAGTAAAGTCAAGGACTCATGACAGTTTTTATTTGTGATAGAACAGTCAATCAATTTTAACAATTCTGTGTGTAATTTAATTAATTCACAGGAATCTATCATTTTAGTGGCCTATTTCGTACAGACATTTCTGAGTTGATATATTGACAAATGCACAGGTATATATCATAATGTTCCCTCTGCATTTAATCTATATTTAATAGTTTTTGTCCATGAAATCTTTGTGACTTCAAAAAATATTCAGAAAACAAGTTTGAGACTTTTGAGTGTCTCACCATGTTGCCCAACACTGTATCCACGAGGAAGTTAGTGGGATGTTGACATGGACCACGCGCCCTCCATCCTCCACACGGAAAACGCGTAGCTCAGTCTCTCGTGAGCCACGTAGCTGCAGCTTGCCATTTTGGAGTCCAGCTCGTCGCTCTGCAGAACCTGGCAGAGGAAGTCAATGTACCTTGCCGCAAGCTTAAGCGTCTGAATTTTGCTTAATTTGTCAGAGGGCAAAGTGGGGATGATTTTCCGCAAAGAGGCAAAAGCCTCGTTGAGTGACTGCGTCCTCTGTCTTTCGCGTACGTTAGCCATGACCCGCTGCGTCTGAAGGTCCTCAAAAGACTGTGGGCTGCTGCTGCACTTTTTCCCCCTTTTCCCATGGGTAGGGCTATCTGAATCCTCCCCACTTTTCCTGCTCGGTCTTCTTTTCCTCCCACATCTTTTCGTTTGCCTGTCGAGCTCCTCTTCGCTGTTACCAAGGCTGTCCACTGGAGACTCCGGGGAGCTCGAATCCTCCTGCATCGTCTCTTCCTCAAACATCACCTTTCGGATAGGAACAAAAGACGGGCGTTTGTCCCTCGGTCCAGTTCAAGCTCCAGGAATAGTGGTTTTTTAAACTCCCTCGCTGAAATATGCCGTTTATTACACTCTCACACTGGCCCCGTGCGCCACGGAGGTGTTTCTCAACTTGACGAAGTCTTAAGGGTTCTTATAGCCCTGGAAGGCGCAAAGTATTTGGGGAACGGTGATTGGACAAGAAGTAATGCGACGTAAAACCAAGGGGTGGGATAGGCCAGAGAACAATCAAAAAAGTTTCCGTTATACAAGAATCAGGGCATTCACAGTCGTTTAAGATCGTGGCAAAAAGATTTAGTGCAATCAAAACATAAGTTATTACATCACGTTTGAGTATGACACTATGCCAAACGCGGGAATGAACGGAATTTGTGTAGTTTGTGTTGGACCCAATGTTTTTTTTTATTCTGCAGTAACGGAACGTATGCAGTCAATGGATATTCAGAGACGTTATATTGTATAATGTAAGATAATATTATATGGATCATGTCATGGTGTGAAAGACATCTCTGTAAAGTAAAACGTTGAGATATATTGTCTTTTATTTCCTAAAACAATAATAAAAACAAGTAGGCCCTAAGTTGTAGCTCGTTGTTGACTGGATTGAGAACTAAAATACAATGGATTGTAATTTGAAACGGTTGCAAACAATTGGCACTGGTTGGCAGCTTCACACATTTTTACGATGCTTACATAATTTAAGCGTTCTCTGCATAGTGCCAGATCATGAAAGGACTCTTGATAGCGACCCCGTGTCTGGGGGCTGCTGTTCCTGAATTGCCGTAGGTAGGTGATCTCCCGCGTTGTTTCTCAGGGGGCGTATAGTGCGCGCTAACGTGACTCCTGTTGCTGTTCCACTCTGTGAGCGCTCCGATGATATGACAAGAGGATACATGATTTGCAAAAGCTGATGTAGACTTTACTGAGAAAAGTTCAAGAAAATAAGTCTGACGTCACACAGACATGCAAGAAACATAATGTAAAATATGTTGGGTTTGCTATTGCCACTCAATATTCAATGGAAAGGATTAGTTTTCACTGATTAATAATAATGTAGGCCTATTTAGTATTACTTGAAGCTATGCAGGGAAACTTCAAACTTAAGAAATTGATGAGTTTTATGCAAAGCGTTGTAATTTGGGGATAAGAGGAGCTTTGAAGTTTACTGCGTAAATGCAACACAGTGTTTATTTACGTGTACGTTAATGTGCAAGGAGGTATTTAACCCGCTGGGACTCCGACCGAGTACCGCAGATTTAAAAGGATGAGAAGCAGACTCGGGTTTCTAACTACGGGGTTTTCAGACTGATCCGCAATCACAGCAGGTCGCCTCTGGGTTGACTACGCTTAAAAAGTGCTGCCCAAAACGCAACGCAAACATTACACGGGGAGTAAAATAGACAGCATCCAAGCAAAACACATCGCGTGTCCACGCCATTCTCCGATGCCATTAAAAAAGACCGCCCGCGTCAGGATAAAAACAATGTCCACCCTGATTACTTCAGTCGCACCACAAATTACACAGCGGCGAGATTAGATTATGGTGCCATTGAGAAAGACAAGAACCTTGAAATTGTCACGATGTCGATCTCAAATGCCTTAAGACAGACAAATTATGTGGAGTTCGCCCTGCCTAAATATGAAAAAAAAACTGCTGACCTCAAGTGACGTCTGCTTCTTACAACCCATCACCGTAGTGCGACAGTTGCGCTGTTGCATCCTTCGGTTCTCTACTCACCGGTCTAAAACTCGTGATCGATATAAGACCCACAAGAGGGCGCACCGTCCCCTAAAAAAGACACAGGCGTCATTGCATTTATCACAGAAGTATTAAAATGGACCTGTAAAATCTGACCAGTTCACGCCTTTATGTGTGGTTAGCAGGATAGTGAATGATTGTGACCTTTCAGGTAGAGCTTTTTTGTGAGGCTGGGAATATATAGGATATGTGAACCACCATAGCTTCGAATGGTTACACCTTTTATTTATGAAATACACGGAGAAACAGGTAAGTCGACAGCACTGCCGCGCTCTTACCTGGTGAGGTGGACCACTCTCCATGGTGCTGAAACAGGTCTGTCTTACCTGTGGACAACTATAGTTACCACCAGCAGACCTGTGCAACCGTGGGTCTCTCTCTCTCTCTCTCTCTCGGGGATTTCATGGGCACTTGTCATATTGTCGAAGTCCATAAGCCTACAGTATCAACTTCTATTTCAGTGAACTTCAGTGAATGTAACTCACTCCGGTATTTGCTGTAGTCAGTTTAAAGGCGATCTAAGCGATGCCACGCGTTTTTTAGGCTAAAACATTTTATGTCACTTACTGCAAAGATCACCAAACCAACCGCTAGCTGTCTGTGTCCTGAATCACTGTAAAAAAAAACAAGATGATCTGTGATCTGTGGACAGCCCAGGCTCCAGTCCAAAAACGGCAACAAAAACAACCTGGGCAAACCTAGCCCATAAAAACAAACACACTGTTCCAGCAAATCACAGAAGAGATGCGTGTTTAGGAGAGTTTCAATTGGACGGCAGCAGCACGGGAGGGATGGGGAGGAAGTAGCGAGCTAGCTCTGTTTTGTTTGAAAGTCAACAGAAGTGACGTTACCTAGCATCGCTTAGAGCACCTTTAAAATGGTAATTTCAGCACATTCGGCCCATACTCATAATTCATGCAGATTTCATTTTTGCCACATTTCTGCATTTGAGAATGAATTTGCTAAATGGACAGTATGACTCAAACATTTCAACATTGCTTTTTCTCAAAGGCGTATGTACACAATGATCTTCCACTAGGCTACTAAATCCGACGACGGAATACTCTTGTCTTAAAACATTTGACGAGTTAAAAATAATTTATTTTATGTTAATATGCAGCCCATTATTGGAGAAATATTTCACAACTTTTGTACATCTCATACTTTGGAGTTGATCGAAAGACTGAAACTCGGATTAACTCAGATATAGGTTAGTAAAAACAACAATATTCGAGGTAACTATCTAATATAACTTTTTTACTTACGTTACTGGCATACATTTATTATGTTCACAGTAGACTTATAATAACAATTAAAATTTGCAGTCACAATTCCATTTGATCCAGGTTGATAAGAGACTGTTTTTTCAGTAGTTCCATCATAAAGGAAATGTACACTACAGCTAGGCGCAGCGTTTCTATCCTCGACAGTCTTTTCTCATATGCGAAAGTAGGCACTTTCTTCCGCAGTTCATCAAAGGCCTCGTTGAGACTGAACATACGTCTGCGCTCCCTGATGTTAGCGGCGTGTCGCTGAACCGTAGTAATCACACGTTTCCGCTTCGACCTTCCACTCTGAAATCCAGGCCCATAAGCGGATGTGCCCTCATTCGCCAACGGCTCACAGTTCGCGTAATGAACGAGCGTCTCACCACCAGCAGCCGCCTGGGAGCCTTGGGTGAAGTTGCAGTAATGTCGCTCTCGAACGTCCGACCCATTCAGTGTTCTCGGGCCTTGTTTCGGCGCCAGTGTTGTCTTCGAATGCACTTCCATAACGTTCATGTCACCGACTATGTCAAATAGTGCTGGATCCATCATGGATGAATGGATTTCCATATGGAATGTGCCGTGTTGTGTCCAGTGATGTCCGGTTCATAGCAAAGGTAGCCTGCTACTGTCTTCTACTGATCCACCAAGTGCGCACTTCAGAGTTGTTTCAGTGCTAAGCTGATCAAAGTAGTATATATACTTACTGACATGGGGGGATTTATGTCTTGCTGTTCAAAAAGATGAAGAACTCACTGGATCTTAATCCTAATGCGATATGACGGCCTACAGTTCGTGTCGCGTGGATGCCAATAGTTGTGTCATTCAGCTCTGAAATCCTGTTAAAGCGTCAAAGTTAGTTCCTTTTTGGCATGTGTCCAGAGCTCCGTCCCGCTGTTTTAATATGCCTGTTAATTCGACTTTGAGCTAGACCTCTTTTTATGTCCCTTTGTGTGGACGATAATCCATTTTAGGAATTAAAAAGTCAATTTAGCCCGGAGGAAGAAGTCTGCGAGCCCTGCAGAGATGGTTGTGGCACTTGATGTTCGGGGTGTCCAGAGGCTCTTTAATGATGTTCTAAATAGGAGAGACTTGACAAAGGGTCACCCTGTCGTGTTTGCTCGGTATCCTGGTGCAAGGCGAGGCTAAGTAATGAGACTTCTATTACTTAAATGGGGCCAATGCGAGTGACCAAATATAACATTCCCCAACAGTCGGTATACTCGAGCTGCCTTTCTTTTGCAAATCAGTGCAAATAACTCACTGTTCCCACGGAAAGGAAAAAGTTTCCACTGACTACGAATGCCCACAAAGGAAGACGTGGTTGTTTCAGTGTCATCTTGCGGATTTAAATGGGATGTTTTTGTCATAGACGACTAATCACTGGTTCAATTCAATGACATTGGTGAGCAAGACCTCTTAAATTTGGTTTAGACGATGCGTCAAGCCTTAACACAGAGAGTTACGGGGAGTGAGGAATTTGCAGCATTCATTTATATGGAAACACAGTCGTTCCATAATAAAACAAGTATATTACACATATGCCAATGTGCATAATTATATTCACATTCTCCAAGAACTGTTACATTACAATTATTTTCTCAAACTCAACATTAGGTCAACCACAGGGATTTGCAGGCTATCACTGTCTCAAGTAAAACCTAATTGCTCTCTGTCTCAGCATAGGGATAATAGTGACTATAGGCAACTGCCAATCAATAAACAGAGCTGTAATGACCTATCTGAAATGTTTTCCTAAACATAATGTTCAGTCCAGACTCCAATGTGTCTGTAAACTTTCTGTACAGTGTCTTCTTAAATGCGGTGCCAGGCGGAGAGCTGTAGCATCTAAGAGGGGCCGTGAACATGCTTTCCTGGGCTTTGCTGAAACTTCAGAAGGATCTATTTGGTAGCATGTGTGTGCATGCTTATGAGAGAGCAGCCCCTGTAGACTGTGTTCATTCATTAACATTATTAATGGTATTTGTAATGATGAGGATGGAGAGGTAGTCACCGAGTTCCTTCCTGTGTGCCCTGTGGTTATTAGCCTGGCCTGTACCCCTGGCTCCTGTGCTGGGAGAAAGCACCGCAGCGCAGTTCACTCAGAAACGCTGGACCTTAATTACCCTTCCCAGGGCCCAGAGAGTTTAAAGGCTCACCTGGGGGCCTCCAGTGCAGGGCAACGAGAGAGAGAGAGAGAGAGAGAGAGAGAGAGAGGTCTCCAGACTGATGCCTGACTGGAATGACCACAAAAGACACAAAAACATGTAAGAATGCAAGCAGTTTCAGCTAAAGGATAAGACTTGTCTCTTCTGAAGTGTAGCCATGAGTTAACACAAAACCCCAGAGTGGACCTGGCCCGGATGAGGGCCAGTTCTGGTTGGGAGCCGGCGGCTGTGTTATCGGCTGCAGATAGGAGCCTCGGTGACAAATGGCGTTGGAGTGAAGGTTGACGTTCCCTCATGCGCACCCACGGCAAAGCCGTTTCCTGCGCGGGGAGAGATTGCATGAGTGTCGCGCGGCGATTGCCCCGGCCGAAGTGAGTGTGGGGTGATTTATTGGAAGACTGAGGGGGGGAAAAAGGACTCTGAGTCTGAAGGCCTCTGCGTCCCAGGACCTTGTGGCTATTTCGCCACTGACAGGGCAAATGAAGCCTGGGGAGTATCCGGGTCTCACAATCATTAAAAGACAACAGTAATGCAGTAATGTCGGGGGTAAAATGTCAAGAAGGTAACTCTGTCTGACATGGGAGAGAACGGCCTCTCTTGCCAAGAAACAAGGACATCTCTCTCTCTCTCTCTCTCTCTCTCTCTCGGTCTCTCTCTCTCGGTCCATCTTCACCTCTGCAGTGAGTGCAGCTGTATGTGCAAGGGTGTCTGTGGCTCTTGAAAAAACTATGTACCTCGAAGATGAAAAACATCAGCTGAAAAAAAAAAAACCTGTTGCATACTCAAACAGGTTGAAATAACACAGCCTATTGTAGAAGTCTCCTGCTTGTGTAATTGCTAAATTGGCAGGATTGTATCCAATAGCCAAGCACGCTTCAATCAACCATTTTATGATGTTATTATCAGAGATAGAGTTTCTTTAGTAGACTTTGGAGCCATTTTGAGGGCACTGTTCTGAAGGGCTTCCTTTAATCAAGGAGCCCTGTTAAATCTCTCTCTCTCTTTCTTTTCCTTTCTTTCTTTCTCTCTCTCTTTCTCTCTCTCTCTGGCTTTCCTCTGTTTTCTTGGCAGCAGGATAAACATGATGTGCACATTCCTGCCGTTTCCATGGAGATGCTGAGAAAGCACAGCTGGACGTGGAGAATATGAGGTAATCCCGGGCCCTGGGGGCTGCTGGGTAAATATTGATTTTAAATAAAGAAATAAAATAAAAAGAAGAGAAAAGACATGGCAAGGAAACAATGATGGTAGTTAACACAAACAATACAGTATTCCCTGGCCTACACACACACACACACACACACACACACACACACACACACAGGCACATACACACACACACACACACACACACACACACACACACACACACACACACACTTACACATAAACACCCACACACACATAAACATGCTGACACACACACACGACACACACTCAGATATACACATGCAGACACACACACGACACACACTCAGATATACACATGCAGACACACACACACACACACACACACACACACCAGGGTTTCCAGTTTCTAGCCAGCTGATAGTTACCACCAAGGTGTTGTTTGGTACAGTAGTTTTCCTATTAAATCGTTGTATGCATAGCAACTGAAATTACACGGAAAGCAAACAATTCAGCATTAATGGACAACTTGTACAACCTGAGCAATAAACCTGTGGCTTTGGTGTGTCAACCATGGATGACTAGTTTATCCAAAACAACCTTACACCCTCTACACCCCCCCCCCCCCCACACACACACACATACACCTGTTAATCAAACACTCCATCTCCACTCATTGGTTATGAACAAAGTCAGACATTGGAGTGCTTTTGCGATCATCAAGTAGGCATAACCCCCACTTAGCAAAAGCTAAAAAAAAAAACCTTTTATGAGCTAGCAGCCAGGACTGATCCCAAGGCAAACTCAGCACTGTGAGAGAGAGGCTTCACCAATGCAAACTCTCAGGATGAATCCCCTCACCTCATTTAGCACCTACTCAAATAGCAGGAGGACATCCTTTAAAGCACTCATGACCTATCTGAAGGAGAAGTGGGTGTGAGTGTGTGAGTGTGTGAGCGCAGGGACGAGAGACAACGAGAGCCTTTTCCTTGTGTGATAAAAGGGGGAAAAGAAATGATCTGACCCGTCCAGTTCCAAGATGAAGCTCCACATCAAATGCAACGAAGCGTGAGAGGAGGATAGCAAAGGGGAAAGAAAGAGAGAGAGAGAGAGAGAGAGAGAGAGAGAGAGAGAGAAGAGAAAGGAAGAG
>NC_055977.1:6395316-6420316 GCF_018492685.1 Alosa sapidissima | reverse complement strand
TTTTGAACAAATACATACCAGAGAAACTCAAAGTGTTTGAAGAAATGTAAGTCAAAAACCAGAGGTGCCAACAGCACAATAAATTCCCCAGAAATGCCTTTGAAAACACCATAAAAAGATTTCATGGATGTCAATAACCCACTGGAGCGCCCTTTGATATGATTCAATCCCACCATTTAAGCCAAGATACAGGGCTGCGCTTTGAAGGCAAAGAAATACAGGTCAGGCTGTTAGAACACTTACGGTTTTCCCCTTTTTATGACTTTCCAGCGTTTGGGGGCTTTGGGAAGGCAGAACTGCTTACCAGATCACTAATTGGGGAGGGATTGTTGCGGGGTGGGTTGGGGGAGGGGGGTGTGGGCAGGTTTGAGGGAGTTGGGAAGAGACTCGGGGGGAGGTCTGAGGCGTGGGGGTGGGGGGGTGGGTCAGCACGTTTTCTCGGCCGGACCCACACGTCAGGAGCGACGCCCGTTTCCCATAAATCCTTGCCCCTTTCATGTGTGCGGTTCAAAGCCCCCGTCGGGTCTGGAAAGTCTGACACAGGATATGTGGGAGAGCCAGGGCCAATTAGCGCATTCATCCCCGCGGCAGGCTGGGAAACCGCGGACGCTACGTGTGAAGCCATCCGCAGAGCCAGGGAGGAAGGACGAGGCTGCCAACGAAGCTCCTCTTCCTCTCCTCCTCCTCCGCTCAGACTTCTCTCATGTCTACTGACACTAACACGTCTCTGACATGCTAACTTTTTTTTTCTTCTTTCTGCCAAATTTGATTTTGCCGTACCTGAACATGTCGTCTGTTGTGTGCATATTTTTCCTCACACTGCAACCACTGTTGGGTCCTCTCTGTCTTATATGAGCCTTCTAGTGGAATATTGCTCCCAACTGGTTTTTATCTACTTAGCTAGCACACACTTACTAATTGTGCGCAGGGCAAACATGGTCAGATAAGATCACATCAGCATGTATAGTGCACGCGTACATTCATGTACACACACACACACACACCTACACTCGTGAGAATTCAGTCAGCTGTTCTGTTCTCAGATACACAGTGCAACAGCTTCTTCTCCTCCTTTCCATTCCTTCCCTCCATCATTTTCTTTCCCCCTCCATCCATTACGCAGTGCAAGTTCTCTCCCAGCCCCATGCATACTTCACTCCCTTCACATTTCTTTTGTCTACTTGTGTCCCTGGAGAAGATTTGACTGAGTCAGTCTCCCTCTCTCCTCTGTCTTCTCCACGTTTATCTGGAGGAGGAAGAGGAGGAGGAGGAGGATGGGAGGGAGGGGGGGGGGGGGTGTTGGTGCTCATCTCATCCCTCTTGTCTGTCTGGTTACCTCCCTTGCTCCTCCATCAGCAGGACGCCTGTTGTATGTAGATGATGTGTTACCGGCGTAAATAAAAGCCGCTGCACGTCTGGCAGGTGAGGCCAAGGGCCGGAATGCTGATCGGGAGGAGCTGGGTGACATAAATTCAGTGTGTGAGTGTGAGAGTGAGCACCTGAGCAAGGAGAAGAGGAGAGGGGGAGGAGAGGAGAGGGGGAGGAGAGGAGAGGGGCGGGGGAAAGCAGGAGACTGCGAGTGTGTGAGAGAGAGGAAGAGACGGAGAGAAAGAGGGGGAGACGAAGAACGAGTATGTGTCCGTAAGCGGGTTTTCATGCGACTGAGTGAGAGAGAGAGGGAAATAAAGTGTGTGCCTATATGTTATGTGCATGGCTGTCTCCGGGTGTGTATGAGAGAGAGAGAGAGAGAGGGGGGAGAGAGAGAGGGTGGGAAAGAGGAGAGGATGGGGTTGCTTCAGTGTTCAACAGCAGCAGTGGCCCTTATAGTAAACAGCGGTTTGACTTAGTTAGTTTTCGGCTTGAGTCCATTTCCAATCACCTGACCCCTCTCTCTCTATGTCTCGTTCTGTTTACTATAACCATCAATCTCTGCTGCTAAACATCAAAGACACTTCATTAAACAACCGGGCGATGTCACTTCCTCCCTGCCCCTCGGCCTCCATCCAGTCTGCTGACTAACATCGCAGACGACGGGCGGCCGTGTAATGCATCATGGCCGCCGTCCAAGGCACGGAGCGGGCGCCCTCGGCACACTTCCCCCATCAACGCTCACGAAAAACACCGGGGCCTCCCCCTCGGGGTGTTAGTCAGCCACCAGTATCCACAACAGAGCCGTTGTCAGGGGAGACGGAGCGGGGATGAGTGATCTCCCAGGGATCCCTGAAGTGGCGCGGGTAATGCGATGTTCGGCGGTGGAGAAGTCTTGTGGTTTGCGAACCGATGGCCGTGCCATGGGATCAGGCCAGAAAGAGTGAGTGAGTGAGTGAGTGAGTGAGAGAGAGAGAGAGAGAGAGTGAGTGAGAGAGTGACAGTGAGAGAGTGACAGTGAGAGAGAAAGAGTGAGTGAGCGAGAGAGAGAGAGAGAGAGAGAGAGAGAGAGAGAGAGAGAGAGAGAGAGAGAGAGAGAGAGAGAGAGAGAGAGAGAGATGGGCCCAGTATGTGAGTCAGTCGTTCCATCAGGTGAGGGGCAGCAGCGATGATAAAACGAGGGAGCCTGAGGTCTGACTGGAGTTATGTAACCCAAAACTGCATTTGTGTGTGTGTGTGTGTGTGTACGCTCATGTGTGCGGTTTAAGGAGTGTGCTGGTATCTGAGGGTGAATAGGTTACTTTTTGAGTTCCTGTAAATGACATTCACTGATGACTGGATGTATTACCGTTACCGGTAGTGTGTGTGTGTGTGTGTGTGGTTGTGTGTGTGTATTTAAAGAGAGTTTTTTTTATCTGCTTGACAACTCCACATTCCTGGTTGGCGACACTGCAGTGTAAGTACAGTGTGAACCACTGGGCAGAGTTCTCTTGTGATACACTCTTCATGAGTCATTCCAGGATACCGACGGCCATAAAAACACAACAATCTCCTCCTCCTTAGCAATTAACTAGGGCTCACTGGTGTGATAAGAACATGCCAGCTCCCGGAGTTGGACCGGTCCATTTGAGCTTTGGCGATAAGGGACTTCACACAGCTTGTTCTCGTCAAGTTAAGAAACCCCAACGTCTCTCCTGGTGTTAATGGAAAAACTCGAGAAAGAGAAGTGAAACTGAAATTGAATGTGAGAAATGATCTCTGTTCAGCATGATGTCAGAACTTGGATAAAGCCCCCCCCCCTCCCTCTGCCCCCTCCTCCATCCTTATTGGCTGACAAGCACCCAAGTCACTTGACCACAGAAACTTGAGCTGATGGTTAACATGCTGGTCCAATGCTCTGGAAATCATAGAATTCTACTTCATGGGCCATATGCAATATGTGTATGTCTATTATTCAGCCTTTTGACCCCTATGTGAAAAAGTATGTAGGCTACTATTTTGTTTTCACTCGGAGTGGTTGACAGGGACTTGGGAGTAAGTCTTAGGTGCAGACAATGTCACACGGCTGGAATGACAGCCAAAAGATACAAAGCTGAGGCACTGGTAGCCATTCTTTTTCTTGGTGTGTGTGTGTGTGTGTGTGTGTGGGACAAGGGCTCCTTTGGCAGCTGTGTGCGTGGGCCTGTGCGTCAGGGAGACACGCTCGGCCTGATTTATGCCGTCCCCACTCCCACCCCTCAAAGCGCATAAATCACATCCCGAGTGCGCCGAGCCCCTTATCAGAGCGCGAGGCCCAATAAAACCGCCAGCATGTCAGAAGGGACCGCGCGCCAGAACCCCACCGCACTCAGGTAGTGGAAAAACAAAGTGAGAACAATTCAAAATATGAGCGGCTCCTGGCAAAGGTCCTACCACACCAAGAAAAGGTTCCCGGGGAGCTTTGGAGTCCAGGGGAGGAAGTGATCGCCAGAGTTATGTAGAGCTAAGAAAGAAAACAAACGTATTAAAGATAGACAAGAAAATTGCAAATGATAAAGGAGTAACAGAGCAATACATCAGCCTCATGAGCAACCTGCATAGCACAGATCTGAAGAGCATCCAAGCACCACTGCCCAAACAATAGGAGTGAACACTTGGCTCTGTCAAGGCGTCGACCTATTTGTACGATGAATCAACAGGAGAGCAGCTCCATGCGTGAGAGGCGCTGGCGAAAGGCTTGAGATACGACGAGGGAACTGAAATTTATGTCGCTCATGTATGCTATAACGGTCATCAACACACCAGTGCGCAGTATGAACGCAGGGTTCACATGTATAACGTCCTGTCAGCAACTCTCCCCCGTTCGCCTGACATTTGTTTTTGTTGATGTCCAGCTCCCTTATGAGTATTTTAGAACAGATTACACAAGACCTAAGGCCCTAAAAGTGTCACATTTTACAACCAGTGAAAACGTATGCAAATTTAATTAAGTAAATTAGCCGGAGGGGAACTTGCGAAGAAATTCTTGGGGGCAGCTAAGGGGAAAATGTTGGTCGTCTATTAATCCACAGTTACCACAATAAATTAGTAGCCGTCTTCTGCGCCTCCATTTCAAAGCGAAAGCCTCGGCCGGAGCTTGCTTTGTAGCTGTGGGAACATCTCCACAGAGGTCACCATGGGGATCTCAGACCGAACACCTGCCAATAGTCTGTTTTTCCTGGGAAACTTTTTTTTTTTTTTCTGGTCGGGAGTCAGAACATTTCTGAGGTTTGGAACAGTTACACACGTTTCCTGTCCATGTAAAAATAGAAACGTTATACCTTTAACATTAACTGCTGGCATTGGGAAACGGAGTTGGGAATTAGCTATTAGGGGGATACCCTTTTTAAAAAAGCAGGTGATCGTGCTCCTGTAACTCTTCCTTACTAACTATATTCTTTACCCAAGTTCAAAATGCTTTCATTAGCCTACAAAAAATGAAAGAAAATGAAAAGAAACAGTGTTAGAAGGATTAGAATGTGTTTTTGCTCCCTTGTAAAAACAAAAAACGAGCACATTCTTCAATCGCAGCAAAAGCATATGCCACTTTCTCAGTGTTGATCCAGCAGAAACTCTGCCCCCCAGAAAGAGAGTAGGTAGATTACATCACTCCCTTTTCAGTGGGACTTTAAGTCTGAGTTTAGTCATACACATGACAAAGCTGTGGTTGGCGTTAAATAGCTGTCCATCAAGTACTTTTCTCTCCAGGGCTGGGGTAGGTTATGGGCCTGTGGCTGCAAGAAGCTTAATTGCCCTGGCAGAACTCAACAAAAAGAGCCTGAAAGTGGTCAATCAAAACAAAACATCACACTGCCCCCTATTGGTAAACCCTTGTAATCACATGTAATCTCAAAATAGGGAAAATACTTTATTGTATATGATTCAATATTTATGAGGCACTTCTTTCATTGGTTTGAAGGATCATTTCAAAATGAGTGCACCAAGATGATGTGGCAGTTGGAAAATGCATGTCCATTAAAATGTTTTTTTCACTTGTTCTTTTTCTTTTTAGCTACAGGCTTTTCTGAAGCACCATTAATGTCATTTGCTTCATCAGACTCCTTCCTTTTCCTGTTGCTTTTGTCACTAAGGTAACCACTGGAGTCACTACCAGGAAGTTCTGTGACGGGTACCATCTCATCCACCTCCATCTTCATCTCCTGACTCTTGTTCTTGTTCTTCTTCTTCTTCTTCTTCTTCTCCTCAACATGACCATTTGAGTTCAGGTCAGTGAGCTCTGTGTCAACACTGCTGTCTAGCTGGGCATTGGAGTCCTCTTGTGCCTCTTCGTCTTTGCTTTTGTCTTTTTTCTTCTTTTTCTTTTGCGTTTGTACGCCACCGACCCCATCCAGTGCAGCCTGGGCGCCAGTGCGGTCAGCTGGCGTTGTGAGTTCTGCTGCCGCATCATCTATGACAGCATCAGTTTGCTTTAGCTTCTCCTCACACCTGCAGAGTGGAGGAAACATTAGTGGGAGTGAATCGGCCAAACAGAGCAGTATTATTTCTAGGGCTGCAAAACTCAAATGATACATTTTAAAGTTTAAAGGGGGGGGGGGGGAGGGGGCAGTGTTTCCCATACATTGACTTATTAGTGGCGGCCCACCACAATATCAACATTGACCACCACACAATGATTTTCCTGGTTGCACTAAATTGTGCTTAAATCGGGTTAGAATCATAACCTAATAATAATCTGATTCCAGCTTCTTAAATGAGTATTTTCTGTTGTATTCATGCTCTGTGATAGTAAACTTTAGATATTTTGTGTGTGAACAAGGCTTTTGGGGAAGTTTGAGAAACACCGACATTTTAACATTATTTTTGTACATTTTATAGACCAAACAACTAATCAATAAAGAAAATAAGCAACAGATTAATCGATTATGAAAATCATCATACAGTTGCAATCCCAATCTTCAAGATGTAAGAACACAGAATAGAGGCCACCACTGGTCACTCACTGGCTACCCTAACGTTCGGGCCATCATTTCGATGCCCCTTAAATCTCCAGTGTTCTTTTTTAAAATTAAATACCAGGCATCACTGCATGTCATGCGCCATCTCTACTCTCTAACGCAGTGTTTCTCAAACTTTTTCAGACCACCTCACTTATTGTCTTTGCACCTTGCTTATTGTGTCAGAGGATTCATATAATTTAAACTAGCATAGTTTACATATAGGCAGTGTTGCAGAACTGTTTGGATTTACATACAAGTTGGTTCAATATTGCGCACAACTCATCTATATTATATTTTACCACGTCTGCTCGCGGACCACACTGCTCCAACGTCTTGCTCTGATAGCATCACATCTTATACAGTTAGTTAACATGAACACCTCAAGCTGTAAGCTTAAAGCAGAGGGGTGCACCACGTAGGCTAGTAGACCTGTTTGACAGCTCGCCTAAGCCAATATGTCAAGTAGCCTACTTTAAAACAAGATCACAAGCGGTTGTCAAAATCTAGGACTCTAGCTCCTGTTAACCATGTCATTTGTATGAATGGTGTCAGGCCTACTGTCATCAGGTCACGCCGATTTTGGAGTCTAAAAAAAACCATCTAAATGGTTTTGGATTCTGTTGCCACTCCTATGTGAGTGATGGTCTCAGCCTAGCCACCCCTATAAGACATTTCTGGCTCTGCCACGGCACAGAATCCAGGTGCCTTGGCAATGAAGTAAAGCCAAGTGTAACTAAAGTGCACACACATGCATAAACTGACCAAGAGAGAACATAACCTACATTGAGAAGTGATATTTTCAATGGCATTCTTCCACAGGAAATAACTTTTTACAAGCTGGATATGCAATCTTGATACATATGATGTTACTCAAAAGTATATTTCGCTAACTTGGTTTTGTTTGTAGCTCTCAAGATTTTCAACTGTCAGATTGTCAATGCACTTTAAAACAAAGTTATTAAGCAATTTTCCACTTTTTGAGCAACTACTTTTGATATCTATTATTTGATAATAAGTCAAGTGACGGACAGATAGCCACCCAAGGTTATGTAATGAAATTATTATGAAGTTATGTGATCCAAAACGGAACACCCAACAACAACGCAAGAAAAGCTTTCAAAGCCTGATGACATGAAATAGGAGCAAAAGGCAACAGTTACCTTGGCAGCAAGCTTTGCTTGTCTACATGCCACTTAGGTAGTTAACCTTCTAGTTTTAGACTAAACCAGTGGTTATCAAACTGGGGGTCGCAAAATGATTTGCAGTTTGGATTGAAGACATTTTTGTAAAGGTTTTTAGTCAAAGGCTGCCATTGCTTCTGCTTCCAATGCCAGAATTCCACTTCCAATTCACATTCTTTGGGTCAGGATCTAACAATGTGTATTCCAAATGAAGTTGGCCGCTACAGAAAGCTTTCATTTGACCAATTCATGATGAGAATTTTCTTTTATTCATTTAGCAAATGCTTTTATCCAAAGCGACTTGCAAAAATTAGGAATAAATCAAGTTGAAGTTAATTTGTGTAGGGATACGTTATCCCTACGGTTCTTTTCAAATGTAACGTATAACTGAACATTCCAGCGGGCGTCTGGAATACCTCCTAGGTCCAATCGGCCAAAACGGGGCTGCCAGAGCGTATTTTGCAGCTCAAGTTGGTGGCAGTGTGTACAGTTACGCTCCTCTACAGAAACAGAAAATTCTAATTTAGCCTCACCAGGACTTATCAAGTCTGCCACGAATGAGAAGGACCCCCGCAGCATCTGAATCCAACTGGAACACCTCAAACTCCAGACTTCCTCCAATGGCCAACCCAGAATATCGCCACATCTCCGAGGTCATCTCTTTGGGCTTGAGGATTGAGGCATTGAAACAGCTGTGCACCAAGCAGCCCACATGTGTCAGGCCAATCTTGTTGATCACTCCCTGTTTGAGAGATGATGAAGGTGAGAGAAAATTGAGAGAAGATTACTCATATCACTACAACCAATGTTCGGATCAAACTCGATGCCACAGTTTGTGTCAGTACAAAAAATGGTGCTTCCACATATTCACATATCTTACCTCAAGCTTTTGCCCTTTCTTGGGTTTAAAGACGACAAACGAAGCTTCGATGTTCAAGTGAATGTATCCTTGGTCGTCGAATATGTCCCCAAGTTGTCCCAATAGCTTTATGTTGTCAAAAGCAAGAGGTACTCCCTTCAACCTGGAATTAAATATGGAGAAGACAGAGCAAACTCGTCAGGAACTATGCAAACCTTTTAAACAAATATCTGTCGACAGCAACCAACATAGGTCGACTCTCGCCTGACATTCTACATTAAGAAACATGGAGCAAAACATATGGCATAAAGTATCTATCTAATATCACCACTTTTTCAGGACTGAAAACTGGCCACGGTCACTTTCAACAACACAAATTTAGGTTAGGTCAGGTTGTGTTGGAGCTAACGCTAGTTGTCATTACGGTCCACAGCAAACATTAGTTATAGACATCAAGAATGCTTAACCATTGTTCAAATTTGTCTTACTTTTCGCAATACTTCAGAAGCTCTGCGTTTAGTTCCTCCTGTATCCCCGTCTTCTTCTTTTTCAAATACATAGGTGGCAGGGCAACGTGTCTTCTGTGTGTGTCGAGCACCAGGCAAGAGTATGGGGTATTAACAAGTTTGCAGGCATCTGCGAAAGTTGGTATCAAACAGGTAATATCGGCTCTGTCTTTAAACGCACTGGGTGTATTGTTCAAGGGAACTGACTGCGCCGATGTAGATATTTCTGTTGACATTTTTGCATGCTTGGGATTATCTTCCTCATGCTGCAAGTTTGCCATGCTGCCGTAAAGTAGGAAGCAAATCGAGTTAGACTGTCGTACAATATGTAAGGACAAACGCTCGGAAACAAGACATGGGCATTACCGCCATCGTGTGGAATGGAGGGTAATAGACAGGCTTAAGAGAGAGGCTTAATTAGTTTGTGTTAAAATCTACATTTTATGACAACGCATAAAAAACAAATGTAGGCTAGGCCTATAATTCCTAAGAACACTCTTGGTTAGATGTAAAAGACTAGACTGACTTTAAATGATAAAGTATATTGAAATAAGTTATAGAAGACACGGCTTAAAAAGTAGTCTGGTGTAATAATTATGCCTTAGTGTCATAAATTAAATATTAGCCTGGCTCCACCAACCAGTTGCTGTCAACTCAGTTTTTATTCAATTAAATTTAGGTCTGGTCAGGCTATAAATATGATCACAGGCGGTGATCATAGGGGTCCAGGCACACCACACAGCTTGCCTTGAATGATAAGGATGACATGGATGTTTTTCCTTTGCATTGTTGAATAAGGTGAGTTCAGTGGATGGCCACAAAACTATTGTGAACCTAAAACTCAATTGTTTCCTTCTTCATGGCACTCAGAGGTATAGAGATAGACTGGGAAGCAGGGATAACATACAGTATGTATCTCCTCTCATAATCCTAATCATCAGTTTATTCATATAAAGATATCTCATAGAGCTTATCTTACTCCTAGAGTCAGACACCTAATCGGCCAAGCTCCACATCCATTTTGTGTTTTGTGCTCACAAAATGCTTTGGGAACTTTTATGCATATAATGTGGGACTGCCCTAAGATTTATGATTTTTGGAATAAGGTGTTATAGTCATTGTCTGATCTCATTGATGGATCCTGGCTTATGGATCCTGTCTTACACCTTCTCAATGATGACTCTAAACTTGAATGCATGAATGAAAGGTCTAGAAAAATGTGGTTAGCTGGTCTAACAGCAGCCAAAAAGACCATTGTTCAAGTTTGGGTTCCACCCCACAACTTAGCCCATAAGCATTGGCTGAATACATTCTTAGAGATTCTTTTTCTTGAACTTTCTTCTGCCAGATTAATGACGCTACTCCTCGGACAATACAAACTTGGAGAAATGGAATTACCAGAGTTCAAGACATTTTACTGTAGAGTGGACTACAGAAGTGGACTGTTCTATACTGACTGTGCTACGTTGATAGTTGTGTTGTATCCCATGTGGTAGGGGTGGGGGGTATGTTTGGGTTTGTGTATCTGGATTGTAACAATGCCTTTCATATATGTTGTTACCCACCAAATACAATAAAAAGTGAGTACAAAAAAAAAAAGGTTTCCTCCTTCATATGCAAATCTCAGACACTAAAGTGACCACTAAAAAACGGTCTCAAATACAGACTGTGACGCAAACCATTATTTCCCCGAAAAAAATATCAAGATTGGATCTCCTTATTTGGGCAAAGATGGCTGCCTTTTTGTAGACGAACTTCAGAGGTCAAGGCTACTAATCAGTGTAAAACTCACTTAATTATTTGTGGGCGCCAGATAAGCACAAGGGGGTGCCAGATATCTGCTAAAATGCCATTATCCTCATGCAGCCTCATTAAAGGAATGGGCTTGTAAAATAATAGCATGAGCGTGTTTTGACAGACCTTCTGACAGAACATCAGAGAACAAGGTAAAATCCTTCATCATCCATTTGATGTCCTTTTTAATCTTTTCACCAGGTGAAAGAGTGGGCCCCTATCAATGTACTTTTGGAAATGGTGGCCAATTGTTATCAAATGAATGCACATGAAGTTTAAAGTAGCAGTGGTTCTTGAGGAACCGCCACGCATCAGTGATAACACCACTTTGAATTTAGGAAGAACCTGGAATTTTAACCTAACTGTTTGTGGAACACAGGAACCCAACTGTTGCAGTGTGTGGGGGAAACAGTGACAACAACATACAACTGTCTTAGGTTCATCACCTCATCAATGGTAGTATTCTCAGGTCATCTTGATTATTGTTTTCAGGCCATCTTTAGTGGCTAATACATTCCACATGTTTTCATTTGTAGTGTTGCATTCTGGCCATCTTCACTATTATGTTCCTTATATCATCTTTAGTAATGTACTCAGGTTGTCAATGGTCATATTGTCCTGCCTTCGATCATCACTGGATTGTTTTCATCAGATCATCATCAGTAGAGATAGGATAAGATGGTTGTGTGTAGCCTTCGTAACAACTTTTACATAGAAGTAGTAAGCAAGACTGATACAGCTAACTAGATAAATAAAAACAAACCAAAGGAATTTAAAAGACAATTGAGGCAATCTATTGCCATATATTGGCATGATTCATTACTTATGAAATATATTTGATTGACCATTTTATAAACACACCTTCACATATTCTGATTCAATGCACTGCCATACAGTATTTTAATATTCATGTTTCAGTTTCTGTCTTTGAGAATATTTTCTGAATAGTTTAGCACTATTACTACCAGTGATCTTTCAAATAATTTCTCCTCCACTTTCTCTAATTCTGACAAGGAATATGCTTCGTTTGGCTGTATGCATGGCATGGCAGTATCTGTTAAAGGTCATCTGGACTGGAGTCCAGTTTGCATGTTTCTGCGGACCGAGCGCTCTTCCTGCCAGCAGCGTGCAGATAAATAACGACATGCTCTCTGAGTCAGCGCAAGCCTCCTACCGTTTCTGCTATTGCGGACGTAAGCAGCATACAACTTCGAAAGAAGAAGAAGAAAAAACGAACACATGCCGTCAGTCGGGATCAAATGAGGAAATGAACTTTAGTGGAAATCAGCCAAATCTGAAAAAATGGGGGAAATGTGAGAAATAAGTGTCTGTGTGTGCATGAGAGAGAGAGAGGGAGGAGAGGATGTATTTGTCTGTGCTGGTCTGAGAGAGAGTATGTGTGTGTGTGTGTGTGTGAGAACATGCATTTGTGTGTGTGTGTGCGTGTGTATGTGTGTGTGCATAGGTGACTGTGCATGCGTATGTGCACAAGTGTGTGTGTGTGTGTATGTCTGTCAAAACTGTGACATAAATATTCCCATACACATTTCTTTTGTTTTATTTTGTTTTCATATGAAGCCTCTATATAAAAATATTGTAAATTCATAAATGGATTTTTTCTTCATGTACAAGCATTGTACAATGTGCTGCAAGATTTAGATAAACGCATTCAATGTTCCGTACAATATCAGGGTAGCTATTTCAGATTCAACATTCCCTTCATCTATGGTCAGGAATGATAGACAATTAAAGGATGAGGGAGAATATCAGTTTACATACAAGAGGAGGTAAAGAGACTTTGAAAGGAGAGGTAGAGAGGGACTCAAGATCTTGATAGATAAATAGACCGAGTGAAAGAGAGAGAGAGAGACTGATGGATACAGAGTGAGAGAAAGAGAGAGAGAAAGAGAGAGAGAGAGACTGATGGATACAGAGTGAGAGAAAGAGAGAGAGAGAAAGAGAGAGAGAGCGAGGTGTGAACAGTTTGCATGCTTGTATTGTGCTAGATTATGCTCGATTTCATACAGGAGACCAATTGACTGCCTTGGCCAAAGAGGTCACCAAGCAACTAGACCCTCCCCAATCAATGGTCCATCCATTGGCAAGGTACTTTCAAGGTCCTGCTATCATCCTAAAACCTGACACATCATTCCACAAGTCAGCATTGTGAAAGGGTCACTAATAGCTCTCCTCCGTGGAAGTTGTACATTTCCCTCATCCCTGATTTTGCAGCCCAGGGTCTGTTGAAACGCCATGTTGAAACACCGGTATGTCCACGGCACGACTTCAGTGATGTAACAATGGGTTTTCCACATTGTCATGGTGACCCACTCCGTCCATTGTAGGAAATCTGTGGGATCCCATTACTCGAGTTGTCTAGGGTTTCCTGCTAAAAAGAGAAAGAAGAAAAAATTGAACTATGATGACCAGATGTTTATGTCTCGATTTCAGTTGTGCTTTATGGCATAATAATTAGCTGGCTCAGCTTCAAAAGGATGTTTTTAGAATTCCAGTTTTGCAAACTAAGTAATTAGTATGATGACTGGACGTACTGATGGTATTATGAATCATGTAGATTCCAGAAAATGCTGATAAATGCAAACAGCAGAATTGGGAAACATGAACAGAATCCCTGACCACATATGGTCATTGATGCTCAGTGATTATGGTACCATCAAACGATGTGACTTGCATGTCATGAGTTCAATGATGGTTAAGACACAAGGGCTATGTTTGGCTACGTAGTCAATAAAATACTGTGTGTCTACAACTGAGTCTTGCATTTTAAGGCAACTGAACATTGACACAATGGGTACCATTTATACTGTTCCTTGGAATAAAAAGCCTGTGCATCAATAGGAGCCATGTTTGTCCCCTCAAAGCCAATTACAGTGTGTTTTAAGTTTTCTTTTTTTCTTTACTTTTTAAACTATTCTTTGACTATTGGCCTTATGGACCCTTTCAACAATAACAACAAAAACAATGCTTGAACATTCTATTTGGTTCCCAATCTACTTCCTCTGCATTAAGATAACATATGGAATGTTAAAACGGAAGTCTTGTGGGGCCAACTATGATGCTGATAATGGAACTCTCTTGAAAGGGTCCATATGCTTTTATCAGCTATTGCTTTTGTTTACGTAAAGCACATTGAATGACCTCTGCCTATGAAATGCGCTACATAAATAAACTTGATTTGACTTGACTTGACTTCACACAAGTTGTAGTGCCTTTGGAAGCACGATGGTGGTTCTCCTCACTGTTCTGGCCCATAAGTACACTCTTAAAAACAAATGTGTTGGAAACAACACACACTGTTATTTTCAACACATACTCTGTACACTCTTGAAACGTATAACAAACGCAATGTGTTGAAAACAACACAAACTGCGTTGTCCCTATCTGGGCATATAGATGTGTTTTTTTCAACACATTTGTTTTAAGAGTGTATAATCCTGCAGCATTCCCCTGACTATGTCTGTGTACTTTGTATTCATTCCTCCTTTAACTTGCTTTAGAGCGCCACAGATTCTACACAGAAATGTTCACACTAGAGGAAGCCTTGAGGACAAGCAGGATTCTTTGAGACTGAGAAAAAGGGTATGTGTTGTGCAGCTGAGCACTAAGACCAATGTTATACGTTTGGCGTCAACTAGAATCTGAGTGGCGTTATTTCATCATCAGATAGTGTGTATAGCTTTCTATGAACATCTGTGTACCCTACCCATGTTTGTGACAGCGCTACAACGGTGCTACACTACAAGGGCACCGATTGCACATGGAACAACTTCAAGAAGGTGGAATAAGAATAACTATGTGTCTGTGGTGAGCACCATGTGTGCGTCCTCAAGCAAGTATAACCAAAGCCTATGACAGGGCTCTATAGGAAAGCCTTCATCTTAAAGGGGAACCCCACCGTTTTTAGAGCCCTGTCATTCGAGGTCACCAAGTGCTGTCAGTAGCGACGAGAAGGGAGCACACTTTTGAAATTGAAAGTGGCTGTGGCGAACGGTAATAGCAACGCCTGCAAACATAAAAAATTACAATCGGAAGAATGTGTCAATTTATTTACAGTAAAGGTAGGACTACAGTACATACACAGCTTCCTGACTGTCAATGCTGATTATTGTCAGTTTGTAAAGTTTAGCCGTAGTAGGAAGTAACATTAGGTACCCCTGTGTAACGGAGGCGAACTGAGCGAGCATGTTGGGTTGCCTGTGTAAATCCTCACACCCCTAACCTTAAGAACACTTCTAACCACTGAGATGGAAGCCTGGGCTTTTAGCTCAGTGGTTAGAGCATTCGACTCCCATGCCGGTGTGTGTCGAGGTGGCGGGTTCGAGGGCCGTGAGTGGCAGACGAATAACGACCTCTGTTACACCTGATCAATGTGATTGGTTAGGCTGGACCAATGATTTCAAAGTGAATGCTATGTGAGTCACTATGCTAGTGTTGGAAAGGCTTACCAATCGTGAGTGTCCAGACTCTATTCACAAAGTGAATGCTCTTAACCAGGCGAACAAAGCTATGCTGTGGGGGCAGATTTTAGACTGTGTTTGTGCTTACAAGTGCTGTGCCACATGAAAAGGACCCGTACAAGACACCACCTAGAATTTTAGAACCTTGAATTGTTGCGGAACGGAATCTTATGTTAGAATGCTCTATGTACAAACAGCCGGAGTTCCCCTATAGTTCCCCTATGTTGAATTCAATGAACCCAGATATTCTTTAGAACATTAATTTTCCAACATTCCCATCACACCAGTGTGACGGTACACCTTTAAGGGATAAAAGTGCCAGGATTATGCAGCTCTGCAGCTTTCTGCAATTTACTTTCATGGCCAAATGATGGTCATAAATGAGCACCTACTCACTTTTAAATGCTGAGCACTACCCTGATATCCATCCACTGACATACAGATCCTCTTCTCTGTGTGTGCAATAACCCAATCTGATACCGTTAGCCTATCTTAGCCTATTTAATGAACTGAAAGCGGGTTAGACCAGTTAGCCTATAGCTATCCTATAGCTAAAATGGGACCAATAGACTAAAGTTGGCGTGTTCCTTTATCTTCCAGATCCTTAATGCCTGCCATCAGCCTCGCTCACTCGCTCACACACATCCCACACTCTTTCTCTCTCTTTCTCTTTCTCTCTCTCTCTCTCTCCATCCCTCCCATCACCCTCCCTCACTCCGCATGCTAGAATCCCTCTGTCTCTCTCTCTCTCCATCCCTCCCATCACCCTCCCTCACTCCGCATGCTAGAGTCCCTCTCTCTCTCTCTCTCCCTCTCTCTCTCCAACCCTCCCATCAACCTCCCTGACTCCACATCCCAGTCTCTTTCTCTCTCTCTCTCTCTCTCTCTCTCTCTCTCTCTCGCTTTCTCTCTCTCTCTTTCTCTCTCCATCCCTCGCTCCCGAGGCCTCACCTTCTCGGTCATCTCGTGGGAGTGGTGCAGCGAGTGCTCGCGCTCCAGGAACATCCTCTGCTGCTCGGTGCTGGCCAGTCGGCAGGTGAGCCAGGTGCTCAGAGTGCAGCTGCTGATGCCCAGGCAGGTCAGGGTCATGGCCGCCATGTGCAGCGAGGGCAGCGAGCCCGGCCGCTTCACCGCACGCACAAACTGGAAGTTCAGGATGCCGCCGATCAGCCCGCAGATGCAGCAGGCGGAGAAGAGGATCATCTGAAGAGGACATTGTTTTAATGGCATTTATTATTTTAGCCCTGGGACGAAACTTTGAGTTGAATATGGGGGGAGGGGGGTGTACTTCAAAATGTCAACCAGAGTCTGCACAGAAAGTGCTTCTTGTCACCAGAGCATACACAAAAAATCACCCAGGTGAATCTACCTGGAACTGACGATGTTTGATTAAGTCTCCCTGATTTGTCTTGCTCCTTCTGAGGTACAGCACATGGTGGAGGTCTTTGATCAATCTAAGGGGCCTCTGGGTAAAACCCATGACTGACATACTAATAGACACTTTCATCCATAGTGACTGGCTGCACAGTAAGGGTACTTCTTTTTGCTTCTTTGATTAGCTAGTATGCTCCAGGGGTACTGCACCCGTGCTACCACCTTGCTCAGGGATGGAGATGCAGACTGGATGGAGACTAGACTGGAAGACCCCCCCCCCCACACACACACACACACACATCCACACACACACACACACACACACACACACACACACACACACACACACACTGCCTAAAATCATCAGTGGCACTCTTGACTAGCAGAAACTCCCCTGATGCAGAAAGTCAAACGCTAAATTAGACTGATACCAATTTGGTTTATGGCTGGACTCCAGCCATGCCATACATGATACTCAGTACAACTTTTTGAGAGAGTGTCGATGAGCGATGTTGTTTGGGCAGTGGGTGTGTAACAGTAGCTAGCTGCTACGTAGCTGTGCAGTACTGTATGTAAACCTCCCTCCCGAGTCCCGACGCCTTAAGAGACATGCTAATGACAAAACTAGCAGCCTGGGCTTTTAGCTCAATCCAAGGTGCTGCATGTTGCGGGCCCGAGGCTGAGCAGGGCTGAGCAGCGTGGTCAACACAACGCAGGTGCTTTCCCATTGATGTTGGCCGACAAATCTTTATAGAGAGTGCTTTAATCGTCCGTGGGCAGCTTATCCACGATCATCCAATCAGAACATTAGGAAATGGTCATGTGACTGCACCGAAACACTGCTCAAAAAGTCGCTCCACAAATGTAACATCACCTGTGGAGAGTAAAGGGCCAGGGGCCTCTGGGGACCCAACAGAGAGCCCTTGGGCTACATGAATAATGAAGTGAGGTGAACGAGAGAGTAGGAGAGAGAGAGAGAGAGGGAGTGGGAGAGAGAGAGGGGGAGAGAGGGAGAGAGAGAGAGTGGGAGAGAGGGAGAGAGAGAGAAAGACAGGAGTGCAGTGATAATAAATGAAGTGAGGTGAACGAGAGAGTGGGAGAGAGAGAGGGGGAGAGAGACAGAGAGAGTGGGAGAGAGAGAGAGTGGGAGAGAGGGAGAGAGAGAGAGAAAGACAGAGAGGAGTGCACTGATAATAAATGAAGTGAGGTGACCGAGAGAGTGGGAGAGAGAGAGAGAGGGAGAGAGAGAGGGGGAGAGAGGGAGAGAGAGAGAAAGACAGAGAGGAGTGCAGAACCGCCTTCCTCTCATTCCCTGGTGTCCCCCAAAAATAACATCCCTGTGTCCTGCACAAGCACGACCTAGTGCGTCCAGAGACATGTCGTCTTGACACCGCCATGCGTTGGAACCCTCAGCCACACGGGGGTTGCATCACAGTCCCTTTTCCGTTTTCGGCGCCTGGCCTTGCATGCCCACACACATTCGCCACAAATCCAAAATAATGACCAGGTGATGTCCAAGTAGACGTGTGATTTCATTAGGTCTTCATGACGGGACGTTGTCAAAGGCCACACGAAATAATGGGAATCACCATGAAATCTGACAACACGTGGCCAAATTATATTACATCCCCTATTCTAGTTTCCGCATTAGACGTGATGTGATTTGGAACTGTGCTAACAGTAAATATCAGAGATCGCTTGGCAACTACCCCTGTGATGTTCGCTGCTCCTGACATGATTTTGCAAATTAAATCAGTGGGCTCCCTTGGGGGGAACACCAAAGACAGTGCTTCAGTCATTGCCCACCAACAGTATGGAAACAGTGATGCCCAATTATCAGGTTATATGGGTAAATTCAATCATCTTCATGAGAGAGAGAGAGAGAGAGAGAGAGAGAAATAAAGAGAAGGAGAGAAAAATAATGTACAAAAACAGTGTGAAGGAATGAGAGAGAGGATAGAGTGAAAGAAAGAGTGGGGAGTGTGGGGGGGTCAAATGAAAATTATGAAAAATAGATCAAGATAGAGCAAAATGAGACATAAGAGACGGAGCAAAATGAGACATAAGAGGAGTGAGAGAAATCAGTGAGAGAGAGAGAGGGAGGAGAGAGAGAGAGTGAGAGAGAGAAAGAGGGAGAGAGAGAGAGAGAGAGGGAGAGAAAGAGGGAGAGAGAGAGAGGGAGAGAGAGAGAGAGAGAGAGAGAGAGAGAGAGAGAGAGAGAGGGAAATTGGAAAGGGCAGATGGACACAGAGAGACAGACTGATCAGTGACAGAGATGGAAACAGACAGATGGGGGAAGACTGAGACTGAAGTTGGCAGAAAGAGAGAGAGGGGGGGGGCAGAGGGGGTAGGGAAAGAGGGAGGGAGTGAGACAGAGAGAGAGAGAGGAAGGGAGAGAGAAAAAAAGAGAGAAAGGGGTAAGAGGAGAGACAAACGAGGGAGACAGACAGTGGGGTGGGGGGCAGGGGGAGAGAGAGAAGGGAAGACAGAAAAAAAGAGGAAGAAAGGGAAAGCAGTGTGGTGAGAGAGAGGGGGGGAGAGGGGGAGGAAACTGAATACACAGAGAGGTAGACAGAGAGAAGGAAAGGGATTGAGAGAGATAGAGAAAGAGAGTCTGGATTGCAGAGTGAACAAGGGTGATGGGAGAGATGGAGAGAGAGAGAGAGAGAAAGAGATAGAGAGACTCTAGCATGCGGAGGAGAGAGAGAAAGAGATAAAGAGACTCTAGCATGCGGAGGAGAGAGAGAGAGAGAGATAGAGAGACTAGCATGCGGAGTGAGAGAGGGCGCGCGTTCTCTCAGGCCAGGTTTCACTTCACTATTGATTTGTCATTAACACTCTCCCCCGTGTCCCCTCCAGAGTCTCAGCTCGCGCTGCCTAATTGAATATCCTACCCCATGCAGAGTGCCGGGGAGCTCTGTCTACTGGAGCTCAATCCAGGAACGCCACATTCCCTCGCAATATCAAATGGATGTCTCGAGCGCATTCATGCAGTCATATTTCCGAATTATTCACAATGTAACGTCTACTCTCTCTGGTAATCCCTCATTGGTACACACACCATGTTGAACTGTGTCGGCTTGCGCTGTTCTTTACTGTTCTCTAGAAATGTTGAAAACAAGCCAGCACCAGCTGATTGCATCCATTTATTGATTTACACATGCCTAAAAAAAGCCTCAATGGTCTTCAAACAGTGCAGAGAAGTGTGGAGTGGTTTTAAGTTCACTGACCTGTCGGTACACCGTTTAACCTGGCTCTAGTTACGATCAAATCTGATATGGATTACAGTATTACTGTAATATGTTGAGAAGAGAAGAGAACCAATCAGAAAGGGAGAAACTTGTCTTAAGGAGACGTAACCATTTCTGACAGAGCAGCACACTTTCGCGTCGCTCTCGTCGACATTTCAAAAAACTTTAGTGACACATATAGAGCACGTATAAATAGTCGACAGCGGAAGTTTCTAGAACAGTGCATTTCTACTTACAACCAAGCCGGTTCTTTTCTTCGCACAGACCATCCCACACAGGCCACAGAGGAGGAACTAGGTTAGAGGACACAAATAAATACGCATTAAGTGTGTGTGTGTCTGTGTGTGTGTGTGTGTGTGTGTGTGTGTGTGTGCGTGAGTTTATGTGCGTGTGTCTGTGCGTGCATGTGTATGTGTGTGTGTGTGTGTGTGTGTGCATGCGTGTGTTTATGTGTGTGTGTCTGTGCGTGCGTGCATGTGCGTGTGTGTGTGTATGTGTGTGTGTGTGTGTGTGTGTGTGTAACACCAACAGGCCTCGATCTTAAAGTGGACTCATAGTGTCCCAGCAGGTGTGATGGAGGAAATAAACTGGGTCAATTTGTTGTTGTAAAATGTTGACAAAAAGAGAAACACAGATAAACAATCTGAGATAAAGCTGTGCAGTCTCTGCACTGTGGATCACTTGTATTGATTGCAGACGGTCTCCATACTGAAAGTATGAATGGACCATTTATACCGACAACCTGATAATATGATGACTACTACATGTTCACAAGTAAGCCACCTGCACACACTGGGAAGAATGCATTGTTATGTGACACCCCAGAATGCATTGGTACATTGTGTAGCTCCAAACTGTTAATGGCGATTGCTGCATAGCTATAAATAATTGATGACTTTCTTACTGGGAAAAGTTGTGTCAATGTATCAAGGCAGATGTGTACTGCGTGGACAAATATAAAATAGCATGTAAATAGCCATGGCAAGTCTAATCCTGATCCTTTGATCCTTTCCTGATCCTGCCTTTATTATGCGCCAGGTGGGGAAATGATTGAGATTTTCATTAGCCTTTGGGGAAAGCAATTTACATTATACAATTAATTTACAGACTGTGTAAAGACTAGTGTGAAAAATCCGGTTCTGAGGAAACAGTGACAGGCAGGCCTATTTATGCCAAACCACAAATCAGTCCTCCGAGTACGAGGAAATTAGAACCAGAAAATCTTGATTTCATGGTCTTGTCTGCGATGCGCGCGCAGCCAATAGGGGACGCAAGATAACGGAATTAGCTTTATACTGTCAACTGTAGATCATGTGTACCTTGCGAAGAGGCCTTGCGGGTCCTTAAGGTCACGGTATACGATGCCTGCTCTCTTTGCCTCGGGTTAACATCCTTCTGTATGCTGTGCATGAAGTAGACTAACCTATGTAACCTATGTGTAGATGTGGAACTAATGAGGAGGAATGCGGTAGGCTACTCTACAGACGACGGAGAAAGAGATGTTTACATTCTGAATGGCTCAATGCAGACAAGTGGAATCGAGACAATGAGACTGCATGAGAGGAAGGCGCGCGCCAACGGCAAAGTAGCTACTGTATACAGCTGCAGTATATTAGCGGGAGGATGCAATGCATTGATGTGACATTAAAAAATACCTGCAGTAGGGAAGGCTACTGAAGGAAGGACGGCGAATTATTTGCTAATGTGTATAATAATTATAAGTAGCCAACTGACTAACTAAAATTCAGCGGATAGCCTTCTATGCGCTTAACATGGCTGTTTGCTCACAAATCAAATAATTACACAAACTTGAAACTGATTTTTTTTTGTTAAATAGCAATTACATTCACAGTTGCATTGATATAACAACATCGATAGACGCAGGCTATGTCCTAAAAGGTTGATTGCCTAAGACCCACACGCAAATTAAACTTGCAGATTCAAATTAACTTTCAGAAGTGTGGAAAAATTAGCAACTCCTTTGAAAATATACTTATTCTACAAATGTAAAACTCCTACTTTATTTTATTATAGGTGTGTAGAAGTCTGAATACTTAGCCTACGTGAGCCTTCTTGGTTTATCAAAACAAAAGCAAAAAAACAAAACAAAACAAAACAAAACTGAAACGTACACACATCCCGCTCCACACCGGAGACGCGTCCCCTTGCTGCGTCTTCTGGTCGGGCCGTACCCGACTGATGCCCACCGCACCCAAGACGATGCTGGAGATACCCAGCCCTATCTCCAAAACAGAGAGAACCAGCAGACTCCAGATGATCTTCCGGCTGGTACACATCCTCGATCGGACATTGTTCCTGGCTACTGGAAAGAGTACAGGAGGACCCGCTCTACACCCACCGAGAGCGGTGTCGTTCAATCCATCCTTCGGCAGGAAAATTTTTGCTCAGGTTCCGGAGCGATTCGTCGTTAAAACTTAGCGCAGAGAGACTTGGCTGCTCTCCCCCCAGGAAAAAAAAGAGTTGGTCACTCTCACGTCAGAAGCGAGTGAGAAGAAGAGCCGCTGGACTTCTCGACAGCATGAATAGTCAGTGGTGTACGCCGCTGTCCGCGGTGCTTAAACACGTTAGGTCAGCCTTCCTCCGCGCCCCTTCTGCCCTCCCCTTGTCTGCGGTAACACAAGAGCTCGTAGTATTTATTCAATCAGCAGATATCCACGCATTCGGCGCATCCGCACTTTTGGAGCTCTGTTTCAAAGCGAGAGTGTTTGGTTACTTCTCCCATGTGACTTGGCCGCAGTTTGAGACTTTACTCTCCGCAGACAATAATAAGCCACCGTATCCACTCCGTGAAGGGTGTAAATGAAAAGCAAAGATGCATTTACACTTCCCTGAGTAGTTAATGCCACGATCCATTAATAGTGCTGTGCGCATAGATTGTTTGCAACATAATGCATCTCCAAGGCTCTGCATACAGTTTAAAGTCACTCCTACAGTGGGGATGTTGACCAGACGCCAGGAATAGTGATAGCGATGTCTCCGGTCTTACTGCGGGTGTCTGGAGGTGTGCTACAGGAACGGTGGCGCACGTTAGTGAGCACTCACTGGACTGAACAATTTGCCTGCGAGGAGCCACCGCCTCTATGCCTAACAGGAGCCTTGTTAAACGCTGACTAAGACCAATTTTATCCCCACTGTCGGTCAATTAGGCCTACATAACTATTGTCGAGCAGGGGAGAGAGAAAGCCGTTCATTCAGGACACCTTGTAGTTTTAGGGTGCAATTGTTTTCAGTGGATATGTACAATATGCACTTCTTGACATAACTACGTTTCTAAACAAAAGGACCAATGATGAAAGCATTTGGACTCTCCGTCCAAATAACCACGGAGATCTGTCTGAGCAACTTGTAATTGCTACAGTAAAGTCTGATGTCAGTGATGCTAACTCTTGATTGCCCGGTCCACACAGCTATTGCGTATTACTGTTCTGCAAAATTGAGTCCTCAATCTAACTTAATGTGGACTATACAGTATATTGAGGTCATTAAAAATGTGTTACTGACCTCTTATGGGGCCCACTTACGCAAATATTGTTTCAGGGATACAACTTTAATGCTTTAGTCATTTTGGTTTTTAGTACCTCCTAAACATTGGTATCATAAGGATGCTTCTGGAGAGGACAGCGGGGAGCTCCTTGATGGCTATATTTAGCACAGTATTCAGTGGTGTTATTAGCATCCAATGTTAATTGTTGGGTAGCGTAGACGTATTTCACACAACGTTGTGGTTGGGGTGGCGGAGTGGGCACTGCTGTTTCAGCAGAATAGCGTCTAAACCTTCTGCAATTCGTTTTTAATACTTCAGGGTTTTTCTGCATATTCAGGCCTTCCAAGAATACTAATATTTCTTTCCCATTAAACCAATTTCATGCCTTGTTTAGTGCAGCGCAAGTGCCCCCTAATTCATCCTCCCAAACAACTGTAGAGCTGGGCTATATAACACAGGGCCAGGCCCCAGGTTTGATATCGACCGGCTTCATTTCATGATGATCTCAAAAGTCTGGTGATAAATAACGGAGGCAGAATCTTGGAGGCAGGATGAGAGATTGTGAGCGATTTCAGTCTCGGGTATAATATGAGTGAGTCGGCAAAAGTTGTGGTGAGCAATCAGAGCAGTATACAACATTCCTGAAGAGTAACACATTAATGTCACACACACACACACACACACACAATAATGGAGGACTTGAACAAACATGTGATGGAATATACAGCTGTCTATCACTATGTCCACTTTCCAGTATACCCAGACGTAATAGGGGCTTTTGTCTGTGAGTTGGACTTTGATGGACAAATGGCCAGGAGCTGGCTGTGTAATTCCTCCGGAAGGTCTCACGACTGTCATTCATAAACACCAGATGTTGACCACTGACTAACAGACCAAGAGACGCCTCATAGATCTGGTCACGAGTGCTCTATATCTTTCTTTCTCTCTCTCTGTTTCTCTCTCTCTCTCTCTCTTTTACTCTTACTCACTCTGGGAAATTCAAAGGTCAGACCAGGTGAAAGACAAGATGTCAAAATTTGACAATGCTAAAAAGATTTTCCATAACCAATATTTTGCCACAAAGTCATAACTCCAATAAACAAATCTTCCGCTGGCGCGCCGGGGTCCGGTTCGCCCTGTCGGGACTTATTTTCCCATAATGACCGGCGTTCTATACATTATCCCTTACATAACAGATAGATAGATAGATAGATAGATACTTTATTGATCCCCAGGGGAAATTCAAGACATAACATAACATAACATAACATAACATAACATAACATAACATAACATAACATAACCAGACTGCAACTGAGATTGTGCATACAGTAACCACACACTAACTCATGATATGAATGAGTACCGAACACTCAAACTCCTTGGAGTTAAAGGACAACTGTGCAGACGAGCCAGAACACCTCTGAGGCTGTGGATCTGGGCGGAGATCTGTGGAGTAGCCCGCCACTTGGACACAGGCCGGGGACTGATCAGTCGCCCGGGCGAAGGTGATTAAAGACCCGAAACACCTGTTGACCTCGGGTTCATCACTGATGGCGTGTCTAAATTGCACCAGACGGTGTATATATATATTTTTTTTACATTTTGGAGGGGGGGGGGGGGGGCTTTTTGCATTTAATCCGATAGGACAGAGGAGTGACAGGAAGTGAGTGGGAGAGAAAGAGATGGGGTATGATGGGGTATTAGC
>NC_055977.1:6375316-6380316 GCF_018492685.1 Alosa sapidissima | reverse complement strand
GAGTGGGGTTGGTCATGGATATTCCCACGGGTGTTGTTCGGCCGTAGGCAACAACAGCCGTGGGAATATCCATGACCAATCCCACGATCACGAGTGCTATATTGCTTTTATACAACAACTCTACAACAAACTAAATCATCTGAAAACACCCCATTATTGTTTAAAAATGTTAATTTCGACATCGTTCTTACGCATCAAAAAATAGTTCCCTTTTCAATAGACAGCATCTTGGTTGCTAGGTAACCAACATTCCAGATCCCTCGTTACGGGTCTTGGTGGTTTACATGTCTTCTTGAAAGAAATGTTGAAAGTCGGGCTGAAATCACATTCATATCTAGGTTTGCTGAATGCATGTTACAAGGACAATGGGCCATGTCATGTAAGGGACATGGTACTGCAAAAAAACGGAAACATTGTCTACATTGCAGAACCACTCAACTTTATTAATTTATGGTGAATAAATGTTATATTACTGTGCACAGCCTGACGTGATGATGCTAGCACGTTAGCAGCGGTCAGCTAATTATGCTAACGTTAGTCTCCTTCAAGTGACAATCATATTATACACAATGCTGGCAATGCTAAGAACAATTAGCATCCTCATTTATCTTACTTACATTGAGTTGACTGTGTGGCTTAATCCACAGATGTGGTGAAGCACTGTTTGCTAAGGAGTAACCCATTGCTTGAAATAGTGGAGAGCTGGGATGAGAACATTGTGTCAAATCTTTGCATTGTATCGCGGAGTGATTTATTATTAGCTGTGCAAAGTCTGAGTTGAAATGTCCAGGGATATTCCAACTCATGGAACGTCTCTCGGCCAATCAGAAACAAATAAATAGTTCCATAGAACCCAATTGTTGTATAAGGAATTTTGCCGGTTGCCTGCCATAAATTGCCGCTGCGTCGCCGGTCATGTGTGTAGGCCTTTACTACCGTCAAAACAGACACCTCAGGCCAGAAATATATCAGTGTACGTAAAGTATGTTTCATGTTATCAATAACTAACTCTTAATGGTTTCAGAATAATTATACATTCTGTCTACTGGGAGAAAATAATACACACAGTGAGCAAACATACATCTCCTATTATAAATTACACTTATGTACTACAATGCAGTGAGCAAACATACATCTCACATTATAAAGTACACTTATGCAAACAGTGTTACTACAATGCAGTGAGCAAACACACATCTCCTATTAAAATTACGCTTATGTACTACATTACAGTGAACAAACATACATCTCCTATTAAAATTACACTTATGTAAACAGTTACTACAGTACAGGTGGAATATACTGATGGTAGTGGAAAACAACACACTTATAGGGGTGTTGTTAGGGGCAGCCGTGGCCTACTGGTTAGCGCTTTGGACTTGTAACCAGAGGGTTGCCGGTTCGAACCCCGACCAGTAGGCACAGCTGAAGTGCTCTTGAGCAAGGCACCCAACCCCTCACTGCTCCCTGAGTGCCGCTGTTGTTGCAGGCAGCTCACTGCGCCAGGATTAGTGTGTGCTTCACCTCACTGTGTGTTCACTGTGTGCTGAGTGTGTTTCACTAATTCACGGAGACCAAATTTCCCTCACGGGAATCAAAAGAGTATACATACTTCATATACATATACCTCATACTTAAATAAATGAATAAAGTTAGGTTAATGTTAAGATGGTACAGAGGGTAAATAAATTGATACACACAGAAATATGCTTTCTAGCAATGTATTTGCATTGAAAATATCTGTGTAGTAATATTTGTTACCCAAATGTCTTTCTTTTTTCACAGAAAGTTCCATCGTAAAATTCCACACAAAATTCCATCATAAAATACATTACAATGGTGCTGTATTCATACAAGGAGGTCAAGTTCAGTCAAGTTGCTTTAAGCATCACCGCTCTGTCTGTCTGACCCATATATATTTAACAATTCAAAGGCAGAGTAAGCAGGCCAACAAACGCTCAGCTTGCCTTGCCTTGCTTTTGGTCACTAAGAGCTCCTAATGAGCGTGGGGTATAAGTATAAGTATAAGTATATATACTTTTTTGATCCTGTGAGGGAAATTTGGTCTCTGCATTTAACCCAATCGGTGAATTAGTGAAACACATAGAGCACACAGTGAACACACAATGAGGTGAAGCACACACTAATCCCGGCGCAGTGAGCTGCCTGCTACAACGGCGGCGCTCGGGGAGCAGTGAGGGGTTAGGTGCCTTGCTCAAGGGCACTTTAGCCGCGGCCCACTGGTCGGGGCTCGAACCGGCAACCCTCCAGTTACAAGTCCAGAGTGCTAACCAGTGGGCCACGGCTGCCCCTCTGCATGTAATGTACATGGCGTGCCCACAAAGCATTCAAGCGGCTTCGTTTTGCCTGGCCATCATTAAAAGGTTTCACAGCAGACAGCGTCACCCGTCGCCACAGAGAGTGGCTCACATTCGGATTCGGCTACTCTGACTAGAGGAGGGGGTGGTGAGTGTGTGTGTGTGTGTGTGTGTGTGGCATGAGGTAGGGAGGTGGAGGGGTTGACCATTCACTCGAGTGACCACTCACCCAAGACTAAACGAACAGTGGCTGTGTGAGTGAAGATATGATGTTGTGTATAGATGCACTAAGTCCCAGAGTTTGCTAACATACTCAACTTCGATCAGCACTATGCCTTTGGCTCCACTGAGCTCCACAAGGCGAACGGTTATGCAAGGCCTTGTCCTGCAATGACTTTCATGTCTATGTTTGGACCAATGTAGTTTCTGGAAGAGTCACTGATTCAGAAGAATGGAAGTCTGAACTTAAGGGGGAAGTTGTGAATGACTTGTGATTGACTAATATCAACCCACGTTCTTTATTTCTTTAGAAGCACCAGTCACATTCTAACTCTTGATTGCATAATCTGCTGCATTTTCATATGGAATGATTCGCTTGCATCACATTCTCCATCTCCATTCCATCTCTAATGGTTCATCTTGAAAATGCAATCGATGGCAATGAATCACATCTGAAAAACAAGGCAACAGCACCTTCGCCTTCATGCAGACACACACACACACACACACACACACACACACACACACACACACACATACAATATATCCACCTCTTTATTATTATCCAGATTCACAATATGTACACTCATCAACACTCTAGGAACTATTTAATACCACTGGTATTGTTATAAACATTGGACAATAACCTCCACCATCATCAAACATGATCTGAATGCCTTTTTTAAAAATCTGATACCGCATGGTGCAGTCCACCTCACAGTGAACACAGAAAAAAAGTATAAGTATGTAAGAGTATACATACTTATACTTACTTATACTTAGAATTCATAGTTCACCCACCTTCTAATTTACCACTACATCCCTGCATTCAATAAATCACATGGGTGAGGTGACTCTAAGAACACTGACTTCATGTTTGGAAAGACTTTGTCCAGACTTCCTGTAGGCTATTGCAGTAAACACCGCTTGATTTCATCACCTCCCCTGGCACTCAGGTGTCCTGTCCCGACGCCCCTGAGATGAGTTGGCCAGGTGTTGCAGCATGGCCGAGCGCTGTGGGCAGTCTGGGCAGGGGCAAGAGGCTGTGGGCAGGGGCAAGAGGCGGTGGGCAGTCTGGGCTGGGGCAAGAGGCGGTGGGCAGTCTGGGCAAGAGGCGGTGGGCAGTCTGGACAAGAGGCGGTGGGCAGTCTGGGCTGGGGCAAGAGGCGGTGGGCAGTCTGGGCAGGGGCAAGAGGCGGTGGGCAGTCTGGGCTGGGGCAAGAGGCGGTGGGCAGTCTGGGCTGGGGCAAGAGGCGGTGGGCAGTCTGGACAGGGGCAAGAGGCGGTGGGCAGGGGCAAGAGGCGGTGGGCAGTCTGGACAGGGGCAAGAGGCGGTGGGCAGTCTGGACAGGGGCAAGAGGCGGTGGGCAGTCTGGGCTGGGGCAAGAGGCGGTGGGCAGTCTGGGCAAGAGGCGGTGGGCAGTCTGGGCAAGAGGCGGTGGGCAGTCTGGGCAGGGGCAAGAGGCGGTGGGCAGTCTGGGCAAGAGGCGGTGGGCAGTCTGGACAGGGGCAAGAGGCGGTGGGCAGTCTGGGCAGGGGCAAGAGGCGGTGGGCAGTCTGGGCTGGGGCAAGAGGCGGTGGGCAGTCTGGGCAAGAGGCGGTGGGCAGACTGGGCAAGAGGCGGTGGGCGGCCGGCTGGCTAGCTGGCCGACAGTCTCCCTCTAATCCCCAGAGGCCGCTCCACAGTGGGTGTGTTTCCTGGTCCACGGCGTGGACACTCTGTTTTGTCCACGCTGCTCTTAGTTTGGTGTTTTTTTGCAGGATGGGCAGTTTTTAGCTTTTATACCCCCCGGTGTAGTGGTGGAGTAAGCCAACATAAAGCTTCTACTAACTATTGTCTGATATCGCTCTCTCTCGCTCTCGCTCTCTCTCTCTCTCTCTCTCTCTCTCTATATATATATATATATATATATATATATATATAAATATATATAGAGTATATATATAGTGCATGTGTGGGTTTCTGTGTGTGTGTGTGTATGTGAGAGAGAGAGTGAGAGAGAGAGAAATGTTTTTAGTGTACCAGCATGTGCTCTGCCTGTGAGCGTCTGTGTGTGTGTGTATGTGTATGTATGTTCAAATGTGTTTGAATGTGTGGGTGTGTATGTATGTTCAAATGTGTGTGTGTGTGTGTGTGTGTGTGTGTGTGTGTGTACTTGTATGTGCATGAGGCTGTGTGTATGCCCATGTACGCACTGCACGGCGTGTGAGAGGACCTTAGCTGGGTCTCTGCGTGAGGTCGCACATTAATCGGCGAAACACAATCCCTAATTTAAACTCTTTGAAAGTGAGTCTTATGAAGGACTCCATCCATGCCGTGTGACTCACTGGGCGGGCCCTGAAGGCTGCCTTTGAACTGCCACCAAACCCACAGCACGCCAAATCAGTATAATTGGCCTGATTATAATGGCAATTAATGGAATCAGGTGCTTAAGGAAACTCCATTGAGGGCTAACTTTAGAG
>NC_055977.1:6342816-6370316 GCF_018492685.1 Alosa sapidissima | reverse complement strand
CCGGTGCTCTGCTCTCCAGACTGCCAGTAGTGCTAAATTCTCTGAGTTGGTCAGTGAAAGATCTTTGTTGGTCTTGCATTGGCAGTTTCACGCGGGTCATCATTGTCCTTGGACTTTTTCAGCCAGTTGGAAATTGGACTAATTTTAACATGATTATTATTATTTATTTATTTATTTATTGTTTTTTTTTTTTTTTCAATTTTCTGTGTTGTCTGTCTTGTATGTTTTAGTGTCACGGGAACGCTGGCGACTACGCCGCTCCGTCCGGCATCTTTTGTGTTTTTTTATTTATTTATTTTTTTTTTAAATCATTGTCTGTTGTCAACGCTGGCGACTACGCCGCTCCGTCTGGCATTTTTTGTCTTTTGTTTTTTGTCAATGTATTGTATGTGGAGCGCTTTGGGTTGCACTTTGTGCATGTTAAATGCGCTATACTAAATAAAACTGACTTGACTTGACTTGACAACAGCAGTGCTCGGGGAGCAGTGAGGGGTTAGGTGCCTTGGTCAAGGGCACTTCAGCTGTGCCTATACTGGTTGGGGCTCAAACCGGCAACCCTCCGGTTACAAGTCCAGAGTGCTAACCAATAGGCCACAGCTGCCCCACAACACGGTTACGCATCCACCTGTATGGAACTTGAAGTGAAGCAGAACTGCATAGGCTGCTTGATAAGGTACCAGTGTGTGAACTTTAGCTTATAGACCCTTTCAAGAGAGTTCCATTATCAGCATCATAGTTGGCCCCACAAGGCTTCTGTTTTAACATTCCATATGTTATCTTAATGCAGAGGAAGTAGATTGGGACCCAAATAGAACGTTCAAGCATTGTTTTTGTTTTTATTGTTGAAAGGGTCTATAGTTAGACACTACTAACTACCTCTGTGGCATGTTCCTACCCCTCCAAAAGCACTGTAAGGCCACCACATCCCAGGCCCATATTGAATCGGTGCAGGATCCAGTACAAAAGTACCCAAAAGGAATTGCCTATATGGGATGGTCTGAGGCACCTGGTGTGGACCATCCCTTATGTGTCTACCTTTCTTTAAGTTTATACATATACCCTTATGCCTACTATACTATATACTTAACATACTATTTTACATATACATACTTACTATGCTATTTTACATATACAGTGCATACTTACTATACTATGAGGGCAGCTGTGGCCTACTGGTTAGGGCTTCGGGCTTGTAACTGAAGGGTTGCCAGTTCGATCTCCGACCCAGTAGGAAAAATGTGGGCAGGGGAAGTGGTTGAGCACTGCTCTCCCATGCCCATATCCACAGCTGAAGTGCCCTTGAGCAAGGCATATAACCCCTCACTGCTCCCAGAGCACCGCTGTAGCAGGCAGCACTGCTCTGGGTTAGTGTGTGCTTCACCTCACTGTGTGTGTGCTGTGTATGTTTCACTAATTCACGAATTGGGATAAATGCAGAGACCAAATTTCCCTCACGGGATCAAAAGAGTATATATTATAATATACTTATACTTATAATATACTATTTTACAGAGAACAGACCTCCTGGGTCTCACGCTACAGCCCCTACCCCACTGTGGGGGCATCATTGCATGAGAAATGCCCTGTGCTGTCTTTGGCCTCAAGATTCCCATGGCGAATGGCACAGGACAGTTTGCCATTACTATGATGCCTATTAGTCAGAATGGATGACTTTCCAATTGCACCACAATCCATATTGTTAGTCCAGGAAGGGGCTAATGAACAAGGGGTCAATGCATGTTCACAGATACGTGTGAATGCTTACACTACCCTGGTCCAGAGCCAATAAGATTGAACTTTAATGGACAAATGATGCCATTCCTTTTTTTTGCTTATGGACAAAAGCTTGAATGATGAATGACACCATGTTGCAAGGACAGCTTTATGCAAGACTGTCGGGCTATATTTCTATATATTTTTCCTCCCCACTAAACGTTGTCATAAGCTCCACTAAACACCATCATGAATTTGCTCTAGTCAAAGAAGGTGTGGCCTCCTAATATTCTCAATGAACAAACAAGTTGCCTTCAGAGGATTAAACTGGCCTTCATTCATTTCCACGCGCCACACACCGCCCTGGCATGGCCCCTGCCGGTCGCGGTGACATTCAGCCAATACATTATTTTTTAATGTCTCTTTTGACAGGGTGGCATGGACTGCCCGAGCCACTTGCGGCAGCTAACCTCAGCCCCTCAGGCATAGACTAACTCCGGCAGTTGCATTCAGTAAATCTGCTTGGTTTGCTGTCACTGCAGTTCACGGCTGCCAGTCCGACACACACCCCTGTCCGTCCACTCCTGCTTTTCATGACATCAACTCCCCTGTGTGAGACGGCGCCAGAAATTGTCAACGACAGCAAGTCCTTACTTAGCTGATAGTACTTGGACAGAAGACCTTGCATGGCTCAGAAAAAAAAGGGAGAAAAGCCAAAATAAATGCGCTCTAGGCAAACAAAACAGCCAGTAATGAGACCACGACTGCAGTATAATGTTTCATCTGGCCGAGAGGGAGAGACAGTGGGGAATTTTTCATTCTGTTTCATATGCTATTTGTCCACACGATGGCGCCCACATAAGATAGCTCGCTACTGTTAACTGTAAACCTTGAATCGGCCCATTCACGAACCCGCAGTATGCGCTTGCATTTTGAAAATACAAATCACCCCAAAATATCTGCAAAAAAAGGGAAAAGGAAGTTGATCAAACGTATGCCTGTCCATTCATGTATAACTTATAGTGCATTGTGTGGCGAAATAGTGTGAATAGTGAATCATGAAGTGCGCAATGAATTCATTGTTAGGCTAAAACAATTACTCACTCGAACAAAAAAAAAAAAAAAAATACAGAACTTGATGATGTGCCATTGACGAATAAGGAGGAGCAACCTAAGGCGGACAGCTAACACACAACTGGGACAGTACGAGCTGCCAAAGGACCCGCAGCTGCACATTTCATCAGATAGGTTAGGCCACGGTCAGCCACTGTTTTAGACAGCAGGAAATCCCACTGATTATTAATAAACCTGCACACGCGCTTTGACATTTATAAGTTCCGCGCTGTTGATAGCCACGGTTGTAGACTGGGGCATTAGTGAAGGTTTCACATTAAAAGTCTGATGCGATATAAACATATTGACATTCACATAAGTGGTTTGGAGGCCTACGTCAGATTCACTCATCGGGCGCTTGCAGAATCTCCCTATTTGTTCCACCTCGAAGTCGCGTTGCACTGTAGTGTCATTCTGACATGCGCACGAACTTATGAATGTGAAGGTCAGACTCTGAGATAGAACTTCAACATTCCTCCTTTCCTCCACAGTCTCCTGTTTCTCGGCAGCGGATGAAAGAGTGGCTTTAGAATGACATTGTGTGGTCTGTGTTTGCAGATTAGGAAAGTCCCATGAATTCCTGAGGCAGAGAGTTCACTGAGGAGGAAAAAGCGAAATCCCCGAGACTCCCACATACGTCACGGTCAAAGCAAACTAAACTGCATTTTAATTTTGCTTTTGCTAAAACAGAGCTCCTTTCTTTGCCATGTGAAAAAAAGCCGTTGGCGAGATTCACTTATAAATCTCATTTAATCAGAATAATTGCTAACGCGTGTAATATGTGTGCCTGTTCAAACGAGCAGGAACTGGCCGGGGGAAAGGCCAAATCCCTGAAACCATCAAAAGATTGGCGACTTGCACGCTTGGTCAGAAGCACAAACAAACGAAAAAGATGACTCAAGGAGAAGAAGATGATGAAATATGTGCTATGTAAGCACTGATACAATCACTGACTGTGGCTAGTGTTTCCTCCTAAAGAGAGGTTAAGCTCGGGTTACATCTGTTAAAATGCGATCCCGGATAAAGATATTCCTTTTTTAACCTTTTTTTCTGCACTTGTGAGCCTGTGAGCAACTCGGCGTTCCCAACAGACGTGGAGACGCAGGCGTAACGGGCCAGATGTGTAGACAAGGGAGCCACCTACAGGATGGGCCTCAATTCGCCCAAATTCCCTCAGATTTCTCCCAGGGCTTTCTGGGAGGACAGCCACAAGGTCAGAAAAAGCGCGGATCGCTAAAGGAAATCAATCATTATTTTTTTTTTTTTTCATATTGTTTCCGCCCTCTTTTTTAAGAGATTGAATAGGATTAAAGGACAAGGGTGGCTTAGCGCCCCGGGTTGAAGGTAATGCGTGTGCATAGAGCGCTGCGAAACATTTTCACCACACTTTTAAAGTGCTTTAATGAATTGTATTAACAGGGACACCATGCCATTAGTTTTCACTCTTCCAATATTGCTGACTATATTGCTAATTATAACAATTGGCTCCAGGGACTGATATTGTAGGCTTAGCTTGCCAGTGGGGTGAAGTTAACAGGGCTAGCCACATTACACATCTTGGGGTGGGAACACCAAAAGGGGACTAGCTATGTCATTATTCCCTCCTCTAGGCAAACTTGGACCTCGGTCATAAAGCATCTGTCTGCACACTCCAACATACAGTAGGCCTTCAACAACGATACCAGGAGCAAAACTAGGCTAAAGTCATACTAAGCTTGTAAGATTTCTGTAGTATAGTATTCATTGATAGCCTGACGAGCCAGACCCACATTAAAATGTAGGGTCTGGGCACTCACCGTTCGCAGTGCTCAGTTCGAGGGGCGGGATAATCGGTTGTCTTTCAAATTCCCTCTGCAAGCAATAGGACAGCGCTGAGTCCCATGTGTTTTCCCATCAGCGGAGCTAGTTTTCTAGTTCAAACTTTTGCCAACTTAAAACAAGCTTAACTCTGTCACACTGTTGGCCATCAGCAACATCCATCTTCTTTGTTTTCAAGTAGCAGGGAATTCAAGCCAAACCGTTGCAACTCTGCCATCAATCATTATGTTAAGCCCGCCTAAGGACTCTATACACGATTTGATTGGCCTGTTTAAAGTTTAATTTTTCGAGCTCACAAGCCAACGGAGAGTTGCTAGACTAGCCCTGGAAGCAAATGTAATTTGCTGCCGCTAGGGTGCGTCTAGATTTCTAGGCTAATTCATTGATTGATTAATTTAATAATAGTATTTTTATAGTAGGCCTATAATATAATAATATAATAATAATACAAAATACTAAAATATTTCTATAGTTGTTTTCCGTAAGAGGGTTACAGCTGACACATGGTCATCACTGTGATTTAAAAATACACGTGTGCAAGAAGTGAATCTCTGTGCAACCCTCTTGTTTTGGTTTAGTTTTGGTCTATTTGGGAATGACCAGCAACACCTGACTGCAATACAGCAACTGCTTAGCTTCAGCAATAAAAACAATCCTGGCGCGCCACCATTTTTCTGTCAACCGGTTGTAATTTTCACGGGTGTGTACCGATTTTTAACCGATTCACGATGCATCATTATATCCCCACTTGTTACAAACTGGGAAATGGCATGCTAAATGGTTGCAAACTGGGAAATGGTATGCTAAATGGTTGCAAAGTGGGAAATGGTATGCTAAATGGTTGCAAAGTGGGAAATGGTATGCTAAATGGTTGCAAACTGGGAAATGGTATGCTAAATGGTTACATATCTGACAGAGAAAGGGGGTGCATAGGTGAGATGATCTCAGAGTGAAACCTGATTATAGAACACTGACTTGACTGATTCACGATGCATCATTATATCCCCACTTGTTACAAACTGGGAAATGGTATGCTAAATGGTTGCAAACTGGGAAATGGTATGCTAAATGGTTGCAAACTGGGAAATGGTATGCTAAATGGTTGCAAAGTGGGAAATGGTATGCTAAATGGTTACATATCTGACAGAGAAAGGGGGTGCATAGGTGAGATGATCTCAGAGTGAAACCTGATTATAGAACACTGACTTGACTTGCACAATAATCCTTTCTTGGCCCATTGCTTACTGGATGTGTAAGTTGCAGAATGCCATGGAATTCTCTCTTGGCCCTTCCTCTCCCGTAGCATTTGATCAGTGCTCTTTTTAAGTGGAACTAGGACAGTGCTTAACTACTAGGTACTACAAACTACTGTTAACTTATGTGATCATTCAATCATCAAAAAATCATCAATCAGTATTCAGATCAAAACAATTGCACCCTAGACTAAGCTATGATACTTTTTAAACAGATAAGTCGTATATTAGCCCTTTGAGGCCTATAGGCTCTTTTCAGTGTAATTGTATTAGCCTTTATGTCAAGGAAAAATACTTTGTGTCTCAAGATTGTTGCATTCATGTCACCTGAAGCATGATGGTAGACTAGAAATATAAAGCACAGTTGATCTATGCATGCCATGATCAACTTTTGATTCTTTGATATGGAAACCAAGTTCATTATTTTGGGCTGCTATTACATAATTTCAGCCCCAAGTTGGATTCCATGTAGAAATGTTCTGCAATTTCAAAACTTGAGAATTACTCGGGAACAGCTTACTGTACAGAAGAACGCAGTACAGAAGAATGATTCATATCTTCGTGTTCGGACGAAGCGCTATGTGTATGTCCAACGTTCATTTCTTGCGAACCGTTCATCACAGCATCTAGCTGGTAATATAATTTGAAGGCTCCGGTTTCGCTCTTTCATGTGACATCTGTGTAATTTATGTGAGATAAGTACTCTGTGAGGAATTTAACAGAAAATAACGGATAATCAGGATAATCATCTTTCGATCACCCCCCCCCCCCCCCAAAAAAAAAAGCCTAACGACATCCTTGGTGATCAAGTCAGCAGACAAAAACAGTGAAAGGCTGTTTTTTTTTTTCATTTAAGAAAGTTTTTTAGAAACATTTTAGAGATAATGGAGATATTTAATGATGGAGGAATGAGAGGTTTTATATTGGGAGATTGAGACTTAAAATAATATGTATAAGTATATATACTTTTTTGATCCCGTGAGGGAAATTTGGTCTCTGCATTTAACCCAATCTGTGAATTAGTGAAACACACTCAGCACACAGTGTACACACAGTGAGGTGAAGCACACACTAATCCCGGCGCAGTGAGCTGCCTGCAACAACAGCGGTGCTCGGGAAGCAGTGAGGGGTTAGGTGCCTTGCTCAAGGGCACTTCAGCCGCTGTCCACTGGTCGGGGCTCGAACCGGCCTAAATGGTTATGATTACTTGGATATATTTGATTTGAAATTTGAGCTAAAAGCTGTGTAAAATCTGACCTGGCTATAATCTTTCGCCTGAAGTAAAATCATCGCTGGGATACTTACCGTGCTTTCTATTTGTCTCGTAAATCTGCCGCCCGAGTTGGAAAGTGTAAATTACCCAGCTTTCTTGCGGCATTTTGGGTAGGCACGCCCACTTTACCTCGGAGTACTTGAGGGTACCCCGAGGTGGACGTACGACCTTACAACAAACATGGCTGCGCCCATAGTTGAGATGAGATGACATGTATTTTTTTTTGCATATGTACTGTGTTGGTCATGTTAATGTCGATGTAATGCTCTTACACACTAGATGACATTGCTGCTTCAATCCGGTCGCCAATTAATGCATTGCACGGTTTTGCTGTGCCTGCAATACAATGTAACAATTTGTTTTCCAGCCGTTTAGCTAGAGGCTACATGTAGCACAAAACAATGACTAGCCTCCTGCTAATGCCCCTCGTGGCTCGAGAGAAAGGCGTTCCTATAGCCACTCATTCGTACATGTTGTACGAGTGGGTGTATGATGATTTACAAGACAAATAGAAAGCACCATTACTCTGTGTTGGGGACTCAACACCTAACACCTCTAAATGTAGCCTACTGTCATACTCCACACTAGACAAGAAAATAAATTCAGTCTTTTGGGGATTTTATGCAGCAGTATAACATCCACCGTCACATTTCCACACAAATCAACACTCCATTTTATTTTTAAAGTCACTTTGACAGAGGTACATTGCTCATAGTAGTTTCATGTGATTACAACCCTACTGTTTGCTTAGACAACAAAGAACCGCCAGTTCCAACAAAACCACCTGGCCTTACGGGGAGTGAGCAGGCCTCGCCTTACGGGGAGTGACTCAAATTCCCAGAAACGCAGGAAGCCTGCCTGGTTTCATGGGAATCGCCACCTTGTGGTTAGTTGACTTTGACCATGTCACATTGTCAGACATCCCAAGTCTCCCGGAAGTTCCGGGAGTCTCCCGCATATTGCAGCTCCTTGATGCCTGCAAATTAGATACAATCTCCCGGAATGTAGAGTGAGCAAGCAAAAGCGCGCACGCAAGACCGAGACTTCAAATCACGTATGCACCTGAGTTTAGCGCGCACACGACGGAGAGAGAGAGAGAGGGAGTGGTGCGCGTGTGCCTGAAGTAAGACGCATCCTGATTGGCATGTTTTGCTAAATCAACCAATCAGTTTTCAATGTAGTTGGGCTTTTATGTCTTTTATCCTGAACTAAATTAATCTGTTCAGTGTATCTAGGAACAGGAGCGTCATGGCAGAGTCAGAGTGCCTCAAAAAATCAAAATGAACACCCATTTCACATCAGACTACACGGAAGTGTAGGTCTTGTCTTATAAGAGTAAAAAACAATGATAGGCCTACTGTAGTTGCATGCTGCACTGTTTGTAACAGTGACTTATGGCAGGTTAAATGATTGCAAAAGACATGTTGAGGTGAGTTGAACAAGTGTCATTTCATATGCATATTATTCAGGCCTATGCTAAATGGGTAGTTGCCAAGGCTACATGAAAAGACCAAACTACCAAAATACATAATTTATTGTCACAATTTCAATCTATAGGCCTTCCTTATTTGGTGTACTGACTAGACATTATTGAACAAACATTCATCTGTATTTCAGTATCTAAGTATACCTATAGGCTAAAATAATTCCTTTTTTTGGGGGGGGGGGGGCGCACATCATATCTACTTTTTTTGGACGCACATCATATCTACCTTGAAACTGATACGGTGTTTGTGGACACGGAACGGATTTGTTCCTGAAATCTGTAATAAAACTGACCCAGTGTAGTGTGGACATCGCTTAACACTGGGTAGATGTCAAATAAGCAAATTTCCCAAAAAGCTGTCATGTTCAATTAAGATGCTCCAAGTGTCAATATGCTCATAGTTAGCCTACTGGCTATGAGCATTGAAGCATTGCAGCAAAGTTCAGTAGAGGATACAGTGCAGTATTGTTTAGAGCTGGGCTAGCGTGCAGGAGCCTGAAAAGCTGTGGGTTCAATTCCCGGCTTCCACCGCTGTACCAGGTTGCTCCGGAGACAATGTAATATAGTTGACATATGTAGGTCACTTTGGACAACAGTGTGTGTTAAATGAATAAATGTAAGTGTAATTCCCAGCTCAGTGAAAGATGAGTTCAAACATGAGTTAAGTGAAAGATGAGTTCAAAGCGAAGTTGCTGCCTCCCCCATGATACACTATCTAACATTTAACAGGAACCCTGCGTGAAAAGAGCCTCAGGAGGAAAACAAAAAGTGATTAAAAAAGCGATATGAATAACTTTGGGTGTGTTTCCCCCTGATACTGACCAGTACAAGGACAGAGCAGACATAGCCCAAGCCACACGCAACGCAACACCACACATGTAATATTCATGCAGCCACAATGTCGTAAGAGACACAGATCTCAACTCCTACACTGCAAAAAGCCACACACTCCCCCTGCCTAAAAAATCATTTCATATGTTTCCCAGGACTGGAGGAGGCTGACCACTAATGACTGTGGTGACCCGGACCAGGCAGGGTGGACTCAGCCATGCTAAGGTAACTGCTGTTTTGGACTGTGCTCATTGCCCGAAGGCCTGGCTTTCGTGGTTGCAGTCTTGACATACCATCATGTTATTGAGGTGGACGCCACATTCGGTAGCTCTCCCTGTCAGGCTAGAGCAGTGGTTACGACAAGGTCACTGGACATATCCTGCCAAACTCACTGCCCCTCAATTTTACAGTACAGCTGTCCAACAAGATTCTCAAGATGCTGCCAGGAGTATACAGTATATGAAGCGAACCGTCAATAATGCCATTCTTCATCTCATTCTCATCATGACTCTCATCAAACATATGACTGTTTTCCACTACAAGCAGATAGGCCATTCTTTCCTATCCCAAGACAACTTTCAGCGCTGATCAAGTGTGTATCTGTGTACCAGTGACTGCTCCAAGTGTGTGTGTGCGTGTGTGTGTGTGTGTGTGTGGGGGGGGGGGGGGGGGGGCGGGGTGTATGAATGTGTGTACACTACCCCCGGATGAGTAAAATGCAGAAAACCGGACTAATAAGGTACAGCTTAACTTAACTTAACAAACAATGGACATGAGTTCAGTCAAAATTGAAGGCATCGGAATGATGCATAGACTTACCCAAATATGGTCACTTCTGGCCAGACTTGGCCAAGTGTTTACTAATTGCTATGAACGCTCTGGTTCCTAAAAGCACTTACTCCTAAAAGCACTTACTCCAACTATTGCCAATATGGCCGAAAAGTTTTTCTTTAATTTCTTCATTTCTGAAACACAGGAGAGGCATTGAATTCCTGGTGCTGTAGGTAGAGAATTTCCCACAGTGATCAGTAAACAACCAAACCTATTTAACAATATAGCTGCAAGCAGCAATGAGGGTGCCAAGCAGTTAAGCCTGTTTCACACCAGGAAATTGCCGTGAACGTTGCGTGTCAGTTGCGTGGTGGCTGCGTGGAGTTTTCTATGTCTTTGCTTACCAGAAGCGAGTCTGATGTGGCACTGCGGCAGCCTCTCTGCCAATTAAAACGCCACCTGACGAAGACCTGAGTGGTCAAAACGTTGTGTATCAGCCACCATTAAACTAAGAGCTTTAGAGACAGTGTGCGGATATCTTTTCTTTTGTTTTACTCAGTATTTCTAGTATCCAGCACCTGTAGAATCAGTATAGATGTGCGTACACCACTACAACTTAGGCTGGAGTTGCCATGGCAACTCAATGCTGTTACATAAGACATATGGCCATAAGCTGTCAGCAAGTTTCATATCTAGCAACCAAAGATTGCCTGAGATATATAGTCACTTCCTGTTTGCCGGCTTCACAGTGGATGTCGATTGGCTGTGTTGGATGAACGATTGTGAATATGGCTTCAAAAATCAAGACTCAGTATGTAAGGCTCAGTCTGAAGATCATCTGTGGCAAGTTTTGTGACAAACAGACAAAATCTGTGAACTGTGAAAATTATTTTGCGTTTTGGACAAAATCCAAGATGGCAGCAAGATCGGTTACGTTGAGGTCACAAGTTGTTATGTGTCGGCCTAAGGAATTCCCAGAGTATTAGCAGACATGCCTAGTAGGTTGTAATTCCAAACACATCAACAGTTCCAAGCCAAAATGCATTTTTGCTAATAGCAGCAACCCCTAGAGGTCAAAGGGTACCACATGTATTGAGTCTGCCTCTAATGGGGTCATGAGTCCATGTTTCAAGTTTGATTATGATACATGAAAATGAGTTGCTGAGATATGAGCTCACTTCCTGTTTATTGAGTACCACATTTATTGAGTCTGCCTCTAATGGGGTCATGAGTCCATGTTTCAAGTTTGATTATGATACATGAAAAAGAGTTGCTGAGATATGAGCTCACTTCCTGTTTGCCGGCTTTGCGGCCAAATTTGATTGGCTGTTCCTGGCGAACGGTTTTGGATATGGCTACAAAAAGCACAACTTTTGTGAGGTTTGGTCTGAAGATCATCTGTGCCTAGTTTCGTGAAGATCGGACAAAATTTGTGACCTGTGAAAAATGGTTAGTGTTTTTGATGGATTCTAATATGCCGAATCGGTTACAATGACGTCACAAGTCGGCCTGTGTCAGCCTAAGGACCTCCCACAGTAATGCCAGACACCACTAGTACATTTTAATTCCAAACATCAACAGCTACAGGCCAAAATGCATTTTTGCTAATTGCAGCGCCCTCTAGAGGTCAAAGGACTTCAAATTTCTTGAGCATCCTTCCAATGGGGTCTGAATGCTTTGCCGCTGATTTTTATTGACGGTTACGGGTGAACGGATTTGGTGAAGATCAGACAAAATTTGTGACTTATGAACATTTTTGATAAAATCCAATATGGCAGAAAATCCATCATGGTCCAAGGATTCCAATGGTATGTCATTTTTGAAAATCAGGCCAACAGGTCAAAAGTTACATGTGTGAACGCACAGCCAAATTTGGCCTGTTGGTGGCGCTAGAGTGTATGAGGTGCAGACATGAAACTTGGTGAAATTTATCATGGGACTGTCCCCAATCAGTGTGCCAAATTTCACAACTTTTTTACCAGACGGTTCTATGGGTTGCCATAGCCCTCAATGACGGAAGCGCAATAATAAGAAAACGTAGAAACACAATGGGAGCCTTCGCAGCATGGCAAATTGTCCCCCAATTACACAACATGATGCAGGATAGAAGGATAACGCTCAGTTGGCTGGTGACAGTCGCATACGCGCCATGTGTTGTGCCCAGAATCTGTCATGGCCCTCCTTCAGAACACATAGAAGGTGCATGACACCCCTGATTGACACCACTGATCTGCACCAGATCAGGAATCTGCACAAAGTCCTTTTGTGAGTCAGAGATATCCGGATACAGCCAGGGCCACAGAGATAGATTTTTTTCTCTATTAGTGTACGACGTCATCTGGGGGGAGTGACCATGCTATAAATAGTAGGGTCACGGGGCCATGGCCGCCCCAAGAGCCTAGTCCTGCTGATAAAACTATGTGCCTTTAGCACCACACCCTGCACTGCTTAGAATTAAGCATTTAGATGTAATTGTGTGTGACCTCCTCACTCCTCTCTCTCCCTCTCTCTCTCTCTCTCCTGCACTATTTAGTCCTCCCAAGGCTAATGGGTAAGTTGTGGCAGAGGGCTGTACTGCTAACCCGGGTAACTGTTACCCTGGAAATCCAGAGTTCTCGCAAGAGCACAATAGAATTGTCTCTGCGAGACACTCTGGCAATGAGCAATGATGCATGTTACTTTTACCCCTTGCATCCCGTGGAACCAATCAAATCGTCTCTGATATAGGCGAGCTAAACTGATGAGGACAGCGCTGCAACGTTGGAAACATTGATCGTAGAGTTATCCAATTGCGTCGAAGTCCAGAATCATTCAGAGTAAACATTGGTCTAGTGTTTTTCATGGTGCCGCCCCTCGAGTTGGGCCATTACATTGTTCGTGGCCAGACCCTTAATCTTTCTAGATTACCAGTCATTGTTTCTAAAGTGGTGTGTAGTCCTGTTACCTTCATAGTATACCTCTCAGGTCCCCTAACTTCTATAAGCTTTAGATAGATAGATAGATAGATAGATAGATAGATACTTTATTGATCCCCAAGGGGAAATTCAAGTTAGGCTAAGCTAAAAACAGGACATCACATCCCTTCAGACAGCGTGGTTCTCTTTTACATTCACAGTACAATCTCACCATCATAACATGGCAGTTCCAATGCTGGGAGCTATTTGATGGAGGCAGACTACTCTATTATGAATGGGACTCAAGGGTACACGTTTAGGCTACATGACGACGACGTAGCCTCAGAGTTTCTCGACTGAGGTCAGCCGATTATGTGATTATGGCCACAGCACATAGCAGAGTGATGGGTTTACCACTAATCGTCCATTTGAATGACAAAGCAACATGCACTGCATTTCGCCAGGGAAATGGTGGAGATGGTGTGGTTAGAAACAGGCACAGGGGTCTCAGGTTCCCTCGCTGACAACAAAGGAAGTTTTCCAGCTGTGAATGTATGTGTGTGTGTGTGTGTGTGTGTGATTTTCATTTGCTTGCAACTAGAACCTAAGTTTGTCATGTTCATGGTGAAGAAGGAAGCCAGTAGTTTGTTTGAGATGTGTGTGAGTATGTGAGTTGTGAGTGTGTGTGTGTGTGTGTGTGTGTGGGTGTGTGCTTTTATGTGTGTGTGTGTGTGCGTGTGTGTGTCTGTGGAGATTCTTATGAGGGTAATAAAACACCATACATGAGAATTTATTCAGGTCACTGTGTGGGTTGATTCCATCGTGGGGCTATATTAAGCAGGAGGGGTTTCACAGCGACAGAGTAGAAACATTAGACTACGAGGGGAAATTCTGCACTCTTCTTAGCAAAATGATGGCTTGTTTTTCACAGATGGTTATCCCCAGTTGCCCTGCATATAGCACCCAAGTACAATACAATTCACAAGGAGCACAGCATGACACTAATGCAAAAACCATGATAACCCCCCCCACACACACACACACACACACAACCACAGACACTATAGATAATAGTAAAGTTCGCACCATCTTCCCCCTCGTGAGTAGTGTCTGTGGGAGGGGAGTTTATGAACCCTGAGTCTCTGAGTCTGATTTACTGATTAAAGCTTCGACATTTGCAGAGTGTTTTACCATATGCAAAAAAAGCTATAACTGTACAGATGAAAGTCCAAGGAGTGTGGCTTGCTCTGCATGCTTCAGCTCAGCTCAACTCTTGCTTGTGTCAGAGTATTCTGGGCCTAAGCTGTGAACAAAACCATGGTGGTCAAGGTGTCAGCCTTACACAATGCAACACAATGCAAATTCAAATTTTTGTTTGAGTCATTACTATAGACCCTTTCAACAAGGTAAACAAAAACAATGCTTGAACATTCTATTTGGGCCCCAATCTACTTCCTCTGCATTAAGATAACATATGGAATGTTAAAAAGGAAGTCTTGTGGGGCCAACTATGATGCTGATAATGGAACTCTCTTGAAAGGGTCCATAAGGTGAACTTTCTTCAAGTGTGAGTTATCACCTCAGCTGAACTGGCACACAGAGCATCAAGAGAACAGCTGTGTCTTGGGAGTAGACAACATTTTGCTCTCCAAGCTAAGAGTTTATCACTTTAAGCTGTACAACATATCAGGTTGACCTCACCATATAGGAGCAAGAGTCTTAAAAATTGAGATTGTAGCCCAGAACTGTACAGTCTGGCCTCTGTTAAACTATGCCAGTATTTTCATATTCATTTTTAGACCAGGCTTTCCTAATTAACATCTCCAACATGCTGGTGCATTTGCAAATATAGGCTTTTCAACTTCATCTGATACTATTATTTTTTAACCAATAATACATTTACATGTATTCATTTAACATACACTTTTATCTTGTAATGCAACTTATGTCAATTCTGTCACACGGGCCATTCTCCCCAGAGCAACTCAACAACAACAACCACAACAACATGTTACATTTATATAGCGCTTTTCTTAACACTCAAAGCGATTCACATGGAAAGGGGGACCTCACTAACCACCACCAATGTGTAGCACCCACCTGAGTGATGCACGGCAGCCATTATGTGCCATAACGCTCACCACACACCAGCTTGAGGTGGAGAGTGAGGGAGTGAATGAGCCAGGTTGGTCATTTAGCCAGGACACCGGGGAATCCCTTACTCAGGGTGCCTCGCTCAAGGGAACAGTGGTGGAAGCAGGGAATTGAACCCACAACCTTTCAAGCTACTGCATGCTAGCCCAGCTTCTTAGCCACCAGCGGCGGACATCCCGGCTCCAGAAAGTAAAAGCCCTGCCATATTCTTTATACCTGGGCACTTAACACAGGTGATATCACTAATTATCTGATCTACCTGGCTGTTAATTAGGATACTGTAAGCAGGTTTACTAAATGTCCATACCAGCATACAATACAATAGCCATATACACAAAAATAAACTTTTATATTGAACTACTGTACCTCAGTGTTTTTTATTTCTAAGCCAATGACTCATCCCACACTTCAGATGCTATGGACCACCACAACAACAATGAATACCATGCCAGCTGGTTGTACCACGGCACCAAAAAATTTGAATTGTGCGCTGGTCATTTTTCTTTGGTTTCAAGTTTCTTTGGTCAGCAACAAACAGCTGTCAGGGTGAGATAACCATGACATCATCCAGAACCCCATATTGGTCATTGGCCTGCTCGTGTGATCACTCTGACAGACCTTAATAGTATTGATGGTACTAATCATTTATAGGGTGAATCCCCACTATACTGAGAACATTATATAACAATTACATAAACAATTACAGGTGCACTTCTGTGTCCATTTCCTGTTTTGTTGTACTTCCTCTGGTCCATAATTAACAGCTGTCAGGGTGGGATGTCAGTGATATCATCTTGTGTTATCTTCATTGGGCGTCACCTGTCACCTTTGACCTTTGCGGTATCAAATATGCGCTATTGCACACAGCTGGCCACATGCAGTGATTCAAACGCACAATGAGCGCAGTTGCACAAATCTCTCTCTTTCCCTCCCTCTCTCTTTCCCTCCATCTTTCCACCAGTTCTGTATTTATTGTCATAACACTTTACTGGCTTACAATTCTAGTTCTTTCCAAGCCAAAGTACACTATACAAGAGAACACAACAAGCCCCACAGATTAGTGAGCAATAATGGCTGCTGTTGTTATCGCTGAAGTAATGAAAATATTTTCAGTGCAAATCAATTAAGGCAATATTTGTATTTATTTTTCATTTGAAAAAGGAAGCCCCGCGGTATTGAGATAATCTGGTTTCACAGGAAGCTAAGGCTGAGAGGCCATGTATACAAAAGGAAACCTTCAAAATAAATACATCTCTCCTCTCTCACACTCAAGATCTCTCTCTCTCACACACACACACACACACACACACACACACACACACACCTTTCATTTAGGCATCAGCACACGACTCTGGACCAACGTTTTGGGAGCCCTTGGGGGAGTGTCTCAGGAACGGCAAACTCTAGTGAGATTATTTGGACTCTTTCCAGTAGTAGCCCACTCGTGTGTTTGTACATGAGAGTGAGAGAGGGGAGGAATGAGGGACCAGGGGGGAGGGGTGGGGGGGAAATGAGGGTCACAAGTAAAGCAGTGTGAAGAGAGACAGAATAAAAGAGACCCACACAAAAAGAGAAAGAGAGAGATGAAAAGAGACATGAAGATAGTGGTAGAACAGGAGAGAGAGAGAGAGAGATGTTACTGTGAAAGTAAAAGAGACAAAAGAACATAACAGACAGAGATGTGGACCATGACAGACATAAAGGGGGGGGGGGGGGGGGGGGGGGAGAGAGAGTGTGTGTGTGTGTGAGTGAGTGAGAGAAAGAAAGATAGAGATGTAGACCAGGACAGACATACAGTAGTGTGTGTGTGTGAGTGAGTGAATGAGTGAGAGAAATAGAGATAGAGATGTAGACCAGGACAGACAGTAATGTGAGTGTGTGTGTGTGTGAGAGAGAGAGAGAGAGTGTGTGTGTGTGTATGTATGTGTGTGTGTGAGTGAGTGAGTGAGTGAGTGAGAGAAATAGAGATAGAGATGTAGACCAGGACAGACAGTAATGTGAGTGTGTGTGAGAGAGAGAAAGAGAGAGAGAGAGAGAGAGAGAGAGAGAGAGAGTGTGTGTGTGTATGTATGTGTGTGTGTGTGTGTGTGTGTGTGTGTGTGCATGTATGCATGTGTGTGTGTGAGATGGGGTCTGAAGTGGCTCCAGTAGGATGATGAGCCAGTCCAGGGGAATGTGATGGACTGGAAGGCAGATTAGAGTCGACCAGCATGGCCCCAAGAGCAGCCAAGCAGTAAGAAAAACACAGGAGAGAGAGACACACACAAAGGGATGAGAGGGGGAGGACAGAGAGAGAGAGAGAGGGAAGGAGGGAGAGAGAGAGAGAGAGAGGGAGAGAGAGTGGCGGTGGACCAAAACTTCTGACTCCCTAAAATAGTTCAGATTTATGCTCTTTGCAAGTGTCGCTGTCGTGAGCAATGCACTGTCAGCCCCTGTGAATTTCTAAAAAAAAAAGAAAACAGTTTCGTTTGAATATTTTCAAATACATAATGGTAAACAGGCCTTGAACTTGCCCTTATGCTCACCGCAAATACGCAACCCTAATCGAATTCATTATAATTGTATATTGGATCGACTCATTTTTGTCTTTCCAAACATTTGTTCCTCATATAAAACATTTCAAAAGACTCCACTAGTTACAATTATCCAATTCAGTAAGAGTTCGTCACATCGTCACCCACTTCAGTCTCCAGCTCTCACGGCCTAGTATGTGTCCTTTGTTTACAGCCTGTCATCTTGTCGGTCTCTGACACATTCTCTGCCTTGGACAGTTTCCTGGATCCCACCAGTCACTTCTTCTAGCCGGTCTCTCTCTCTTTCTCTCTCTCTCGTGGCCCCGTCGTGGACGGAATAGGGCAGAGCATTGTGTTGTGTGCTGCCTCTCCCCTCTGTCTCCTCTCTCACTCTCCAGAAAGTAAAGGACGCAACTTGGCCACCAGCCTCACTGTTGTGTTTCTGGGCCCGTCGCCTATTTTCTATTTTCCCAGGACGAGCCTGCCTGTGCATTAACCCCGCTGATATGACTGACAGCGACTAAATTTACGCTGCGCTGATTTGTGTGCGCTGGCATGCGCAAATCGATTTAAGAGACAAACAGCTTGTTGGGTGAAATAAATAACTGGTTGGGAACTATTGGGAGTTGCTGTACTGACTGATATAGCTCCAAGTCATCCGCAACATTTCCATTTATCTAGCTCCCTCAAACGGTGGCCTAATCATTCATTCATCTGTCAAAAATAATTTAGTCAAGTAATTTGTTGACACAGGTCGTGACCTTATTGTGGATTTATTGTTGTATTCGCCATCTATATTCTGTCATGCGTTATAATCACACCGGCTTTGTTCTGCAAAAACGCAGGCTGGCTGGGATACACAGAGCTATGGGCACGGACTCAGACCCCCATTCCGTTTCGTCGAAAATATTTGGAAAACGTGTACCGCCTCAACAGGACTTTAAACAGCAATGTAAGCCCCCCTCCGTTTTGCTTTCACGATTCTCGTCAGCTTCTCTCCGTTGACAAACTCCAAGTCCACACACAAAGGAATCCCACCATTTCACGAGCAATGGGGCAGCGTAGTAAGTTTAACAATGTGTGTCCAAGGTACTGAGACTATCACGGAATTCTTTCTCTCCCCCGCCTACTCTCTGTAGTAAGCACTTTTATCGGTAGCCTTCCCTCCAACCGGCGGTGTGGGCAGCGTCGTTGTTGCCATAGAGCGAACTGACTCAGTGTGGTGAAATAAAAAGCGCAAATCCACACGCTCGGATCCAGATGAAACGTATCGGCAATTTGCCCAGGCTGCCCGCAGACATAAAAAGGTAACTTCAAGCGCTGCAAATGACTTGCATTACCGTAACAGAGCGGCCGTCCTTTGAGCAAAAGTGAAAGCCGTGGGAGACTCGCAGTGACGGACAACACCTGCGAGCTCGTTTAAATGGAGAGAGACGGACCGATCATTCTGTGCTGTGCGCTCCCCTGAAAGGGGGCTCCTGTTCGAACAAGCGAGCCTTGTTGATTGCCGTGATAATCTGATTTTCGGAGATGTGAACGCCACAAGGATTATAGGGTTACTGGGTAAATACAGAAACGTGTCACAATGCGGTCCGTGCACTCCCGTCTGCGCCTTTTGTTCGAGAGGGACCAGGTTGGCCGCGTTCTCGGAGGCAGATCTCAGTAGCGATTCTAACCACCTGGCAGTGCTGTCTCCGGGGGCCGGACCGCTTCCTCCTTCCATGCTGCTATGACTTCCTGGCTGCGTAAATACACTAACTTCATTCTGCATCGCAAGCTGCTCATCGCACTGCTTATTGTTTCTATCAGCATCTCTCGAACGGGTGAGTTGTGAATGAGGAGAATATGCGCATTTGTTTTGCGTTACTGATGCGTTATTAAATACCTAATGCCGGCTTGTTATAGATGTTTTAACACTTGCAATCACAGTCTTGTTATAGCCAACTTAAATGAATTCCTTTACGTGTCCCATCTGGAAAAAGCTGAATGCGGGATCAATTACAGGACATTTGTGATTGTCCATGACCTAATCGACACCCTTAACCTAACTACCGGTAACTGCACCCCACACAGAATTCATATCAGGGGAGTTCCGTTTCCGAAGTCTTGGCTGGGACTGACCCGACTCCCGTGCCTCCTGTTTGCTAGGATGCACTCTGCACTGCGCTTTTGAATGACATGAACTGCTTCCTTTGGGCTTCATAATGGACTCTCACATAGTTTAAGTAGTCATTTAGTGACAGCTGAAAGTAATTGATTAATGACTCTCAACTCAAAAACAGTTTTTTGTGATGAATAGCTGTATTTGAATGGCAGTATGTTAACAGGAGTTGTCATAAATATCTTTGATTTATGATTAGCCAAATCATCTCACCAGTGTTGTTGGATGTGTCTGGAGGTAAACACAAACATAATGTCTCTTGTTTGCCACAGGCTTAATGTGTGACACAAGAGCAGTGTGTTCTAGAAGATTCCCCTCCCCTGTGCTCATTCATGTGTAAATTTGATCGCCCCATATGCCTTTCTGTGTGTGTGTGTGTGTGTGTTCAGTGGCGGACAACACTTGTGCATCGCCCCTCATCTCAACATGTGAAGAGTGCCTACGTCGAGGTCCAGACTGCGGCTGGTGTATTCAAGAGGTGGGTTAGAGCCTGACCACTGGCATTCAGACTGTTTGGCATTGGTGTGCTCGCAAGGTTACAGACAAAACAGATTGGAATCGGCCTGGGAGCCAGTGTTCTATGTGTTTTCTGTCTCTGTGTGTGTCTCTCTCCCCCCCCCCCCCCTCTCTCTCTGTCTCTCTGTGTGGTGTGTGTTTAGTCTTTAAGAGATAACATGACAAGCTTCTCAGTGCCCACCCCCATCTGTAGTGAGTGTACATATAGTCCATATCCTATTTACACACACACATACACACATACACACACACATGCGCGCGCACACACACACACACACACACACACACACACACAGACAGACAGACACTCTGTTTCTCCATCACTTTCGCAGGCATACACACTTATAATGAGCATGATGATGCACCTGATGAACAGGTACTTACACACGGTTATACATAATAGAGTGCTACACCCTTTAATGAAAAAAGTTCTTTATTTCCTTACGTAGAACGCACACAGTCAGACAAAAACAATCTCTATATGTAAGCTTCAACATGCTTCCTCATACTCACACACATGGACAAGCACACACCTACACACACTTCATGGGGGTAGATGGCACCCATACTGGTAGTTGCATATATTCACCTACTCGTAAATCTTACACAAACACATACCGGTACACACCATTTACACACAGACACACAAACATAGATACACACAAACCATAGACATGTATACACAGAAACACACACACACACACACATTAGGCACATATACACAAGGCCAGGACAAAAAGGCAGTCACTGTTTTTTATTGGTTCATTGGTTTGATTGGTACTTTCTTCAGAAATACATATGCATACACACTCACACTCTCTCACTTTCTCTCACACCCCCCCCACCCAACCCCCCACCCACACACACACACACACACACACTCTCAAAGCATCTATCTGTTCAGACTTGTCCTGGGTCTCCCCACCTCTCACAGGCTACTGAGCCTGTTAATCCGTTCCACTCATAAAAACAGAGTACTTACCAGCCCTGGCACACACACACACACACACACACACATGCACGCACGCACACACACACACATGCACACACACACACACACACACACACACACACACGCACACACACAAAGTACTTACCAGCCCCGGCGGTCGTGGAAAACCGTGAAATCCCCAACGTTGACGCCACCAGCCCCTCTAGGGCCGGTCAGCAATCAGGCGAACACTGGTCGAGCAGTAGCCAATCAGTCGAGCGCTGGTCAAGCGGTAGCAGTGGCCCTGTGATGTCAGGTGCTATCCCAGACCCCAGCCTGGCCGCTCTCAGACCTAGAGGGGGCCTTTATCTTGCGCCAGGTCACCAAGCCCGGCACCTCGCTTGCTCCCTCTGTCCAGGTCTTATCCCTCTCTGCCGTCAAAGCATGACCCTCAGTCGATTTGTCGGAGTCGGAGGCCCTTCCTCGGTGTCCACTGAAGTGGCTACTAAGCTGCTGGTGAAAGTTCCCTATCTGAGGCTGGGTGATGTCACTCCCCCAGATGCTATTTTTGTGTGGGATGATTGATTTTGCAGCCATTCTTGGATCCATGACGAATCTGAAAATAGCTTGGAAGTTGGTCTAAAGATTGGATGAGAGAGGTGGGAAACTCTCATGCTACTGCCATTAATCTCACACTTAAAGTGAGCAGTCTCAGACTTCGTCATGTCACAGCATTAGCCACTGAGGGCTTGTCATGATATTGACTCAGGCAATCCATCTCACTTCTAGATAACCCTGAAAGTGACCAGCCCTGTTGTTAGAGTTAGAGTCTCTGCCATGCATGGTATGTGGATTAGAGTTGTTGTAATGCAGTACTCTGGTCACAAGGTGCTTATGCTACACGCCCTAATCCATAATCTCAATAACACTTCAGGATTTTAGGACGCTGGTAGTTTGTGCCATTTTACAGGATCAGTTATTGAACACAACAGAAATACAGATCTCATTCTTCTCGCTGGAATGCGGTGGTTCAAAGAGATTTGACCCATATAATTGTGCAGGTGTTGGTCAGTACCAACTCATTTACAGGACGCACGAGGACTGAAGTAGATAGATAGATAAATAGATAATTTATTGATCCCCAAGGGGAAATTCAAGTTAAGTATATATACTTTTTTGATCCTGTGAGAGAAATTTAAATGTAAAAATAAATCAATTTAAATGTATTATCCCAGTAAACGCAGAGACCAAATAGTGAAACACATTCAGCACACAGTGAACACACAGTCCTGCTAAAGAACACAAATATTTTCCCAAGCTCATCAGATTCTCATTAAACTTGTTTTCATTTCTACAAGATACCCGCAAGAATGCAGCGGGTCTCAGTGTGGATTCTGTACCATCGGGGATGGGATGGCTTTTATTTTCCTAACCCACTTCCTGTCCACAATCAGGACTTCCTGGATGGAGCGCACGTGAGCCAGCGGTGCGACTCGGCCTCCAGCTTGGTACGGAAGGGCTGTCGAGAAGAGTTCATCGAGAGCCATCGGGTCAAGGTGGAGGTGGACGCTACAATCAGCAGCACCCAGGTGGCTCCCAGACGCATCAGCGCTCAGCTAGGGCCAGGTGGGTCAGATTATAAGATAATACTGGTAATCATTCTAACAATGTTTATCTTACTGGTGTTATTAGCTATAACATCACTACGATTAACATAATTGACATTAACAATAATACTTAGTGTCTGGGAAGATTAACTACACTCTTAAAATTAAGGTGTTGAAAACAACACAACTTCCGTTGTTTTAACACATCTCTGTGTCCAGATAGGGACAACACAAGTTTTTGTTGTTTCCATTTTTATTTGTTACACAAAATGAGTTGAAAATAACACAACGCATCTCTGTGTCCAGATAGGGACAACACATTCGTTTTAAGAGTGTATCAGACATATTCATCTGTAGAGGTCTCTAGGATGATTAAAGCCTCAGTAGTTAGCCGCCTGTGTCTGTGGTTTGAAATCAGAGATCATTTGTATAGTCTGTGTATTTGTGTCAGGGTGGGGAAGTTGAAAGGAAATACATCTCAATTTCACTTTAGCTAGTTCTGAAATCTCAGCCATAGCGGATGCTTGTTAACCTGGCAATAGCCAGATGAATTTCGCTCCGCCTAGCTCCACTCATCCATCTGGAACCGATCCATTGAAGTGTTGCTTCAGAAGGCTGGGCCTAATCAAAAAATGCTTGCATATGATTGAATAAGCCACTTGTCCGTCATCTATTGACGTGCTACTTCAACCACTCACATCGAAGCCAACCCGTGACGCTAATAACAGACTCACAGTCGCTTCTACGCTATGTCACATCTATGAAACTCCCGCCCTGCGTCCTGATTGGCTAAACCATAAAGTTGGTTGGAGAAATCACTCTCAATGGAAGAGGTCCCAGATGGATGTGAGTGAAGCTAGGCGGAGCTAAGCGGAACGACATTCATCTGGCTAGGGTCAGGTTAGATGCTTGTTGCAAAGAAGGAGAAAAAAGATCCGAGTTAGCATCATTGTTCTCTGGGAAGAAATAAAAATCCCCTCACTGTCTGTCATAACATGTGGTCATCACACATCTGTTCATCATGACCAACAGCATTGTATTTCCTGTTGTAAGGCCGTGTCACTCTGCCTGCATTGTGTGTGTGTGTGTGTGTGTGTGTGTGTGTGTGTGTGTGTGTCTGGCACCCATGTTTACAAGCTGGAGCCTTCACACTGCCTGCATGAGACACAAGCCCCAGGCACAGCTTGCATTTGTAATGAGAATCAATGCAAATCACGATGTGTTGCTCACACTGACCACACGCAGTGTGCACCAGGGACCAGGGCTACGGGGCAGGTCTGAGTGTCACATACACACACACACACACACACACACACACACATCACAGTGTCTCCCCCACTTGTGCTGAATCTGTCCATGTCATATATTGTGTGGATGCTCCAAGAACACACACACACACACACACAGAGCACAGTGTCTCCCCCACTTGTGCTGATTCTGTCCATGTCATACAGTATATTGTGTAGAAGCTCCAAGAACACACACACACACACACACACACACACACACACTCCACAGTGTCTCCCACACCCCTACTGAACCTGTCCCTGTCATATATTGTGCAGGAGCTCCAAGGCTTCCTGGGCCATGGCCATGATTTAGAGATCACTTTACCATCCGCGCAAAGAATCTGGCCTAGTTCCCACACTGACCACACTGTTATCTCACTGTTCACTGGAGCGCGGCTGGTCAGTGAGCAGGATGGACAGGAGGGGAGATGATGGGATGGTTAGAGGCCACGCTAGCCGCCAGAGCTGCCCAGCGTCGTGTAAACAAGTGTCAGTCTCCCTGGCCCAGGGGTCATCCCTGCGGATCATCTCTCGTTGCCTGGGAGTCACTTTTACGAGGAGCTGTGGGCAGTGAGGTGGGGGTGCCGAAAGGGTGTTGTGGAGGATGCTCCCTGTCCTGCCACATGGACTCAACACACACACACACACACACACACACACACACACACACACACACACACACACACAGATACAAGCATAAATACACACACACAGACACAGATACAAGCATAAATACACACACACACACACACACACACACAGACACACAGACACAAGCATAAATACACACACACACACACACACACACACACACACACACATTGACAAACACACAGAAACACACACACACACACTGCATGTAGCATAAGGTATAAAATAAGTCATTGGTAGACATTTTCATCCTTTAAGCTGGTTATGTGGTTTAGTGCCAGGTTTCAATGTGTGTGCAATGTTTTCTGAATATATCTCTTTGATATTGCCACCATCAAAGACTATGTTAAGTGAGAAATAATGTTTAATTCAGCACATCTGCATTGCACCATATTTCTTTCAGTGCTGCAGTAGCTTATAGCTGCTGTGTCTTTATATTATGAGGCTGCCCAGTGCTAGCATGTGCTAACATGTGTTAACAGCTGTTTTCAGTGGCTGCTTGATCTGTATGGAATCCTCCCTGTTCTGGAATGTGATGCACAATAGTTTATGTTTCCCTGTAATGCTGATGTTGCCTTTCCTTACAGATGTTCAGTGATGATGTGGTGGAGTGTGCTATTTTAGGGAGGGGTCCCCTTGCTCCACACAGGCTTGAGCAGACAATGTGGGGAGAGAGCCGTCTGTATTGTGCTGTGCTTACACACACACACACACACACACACACACACACACACACACACACACACACACACACACACACACACAGTCTGTATTGTGCTGTGCTGTGCTTAGCACTGCTGTTGCCTCTGTGTTGCATCATTGTCGGCTGTTTACAGTAGAATGTTTTGAACCATGGGGAAGGTTGCCATGTGGGTTTCCTGTTTTTCTTAAGCATTAAGCTGATGCCTTTGTCCTAAGTTTCTTACATAGACCAACTGCACTGCAGGTACAGTCTCCCTGGAACAACTTGAGTTTAAGGGCCTGGTTCAAGGGCACAACAGTAGCAACCAGGAATTGAACCCACAACTTTCTGGCTACTGTTTCTTTCCACTTCCTTAGCCACTACACTTTTGCAGGCACATTGGTGGTGGTTGTAGTGCAACACTGACCCCAACCCCCCCCCACCCCACCCCACTACACACACACACACACACACACACACACACACACATTCTCACCGTAAAGCGTTTTTGTTTAAGCAAAATAATAATACTTTAGTTTTTCTAGTTAATGTAGGGTTAAGGGGAAAATTTGACCATTATTGACAAATGCTGTGTATACTTCCCTATGTTTAAAAATCAATAAACATTGCATTACAAAAATAACATGTGACGTGCTGTTGTGTCCTGTGTTCGCAGGCAGCGCGGCCAGTTTTGTGGTTTAAAGGGTCTATAACATGTGACGTGCTGTTGTGTCCTGTGTTCGCAGGCAGCGCGGCCAGTTTTGTGGTGGAGGTGCAGCAACTGGACAGGTACCCGGTAGACCTGTACTACCTGGTGGACGTCTCGGCCTCCATGAAGGACAACCTGGAGCGGCTCGACAACGTGGGCCTGGCACTGTCGCACCAGATGCGCGAACACTCCAGCGACTTCCGCGTGGGCTTCGGGTCATTTGTGGACAAGCCGGTGACGCCGTATATCAGTGTCCACCCGACGAAGATCATCAACCCCTGCAGGTACAGTAGGAGCAAAGTGACCAGTATTTACCGAATACTCTCAGTCAAAGCGACACACATTTGCAACTATGGGTTCGGGGATCGCACCCAGGCCGACTGATTAGCAGGCGATGGTGATGGACCATCAAGAGATCGAGATCCACTCAAACCAGGTTCTCCTTGAACTCTGTTGGAGACTAAGCACTGTTTTTTGGTGCTGGGAACATTTTTTTTAATCGAAGAACCTTTGTGGCTTTCTTAATGAGGCCCATATGGCTCAGCGTTGAATTTAAAGGGGTCTACCTGGCAACACAGATGACTCGCCAGTCGTATCTGAACCTGAGCTGAGTGGGGGTGGGGTCCCCCTTGAATGGGGTCCTTTGTTCTACCAGGGGGCAAACAGTTGGTTTTAATTGGTACCCCTAAATAACTGCACCCCCGCAAGGGCAAAGTTGAAGACCCCCTTTGTGTAAACTGCCCATAACCGAGGCGGATGCGGCTACTTTATAAATGAGCCGGCGCTGTTGTGGACGCCTGTCAATGGGAACTGTGTTACCGACAGGCCGCGTCTGTAAACTCACTGTGGCTTGTTAGAATGGTCCTAAATAAATAAATGAAAGGATCGTCGTTCACATGTCAAAACATTCGCTGACCTTAAAGTTGATGTGGAATTTCGCCTGTTCATTCATCCCGTCGGAAACTTCTCTTGTGGTTCATCAATGTTTCTTTCTCTCGTCTTTTCTCATCCCTCCCCCTCTCTTTCTCTCTCTCTCTCTCTCTCTCTCTCTCTCTCTCTCTCTCTCTCTCTCCTCCCCCATCCTCCCTCTCACACGTCAACCTCCTCCATCTAACTTTCTGTCTCTAATGCCTCT
>NC_055977.1:6310316-6337816 GCF_018492685.1 Alosa sapidissima | reverse complement strand
ATTCCCGTGTCCTCGTAGAATCTCAACACACACACACACACACAGAGGTGCCGTTGTTTCAGAAAAGAAAAAGCAAAACAAAAAGGCTACAAAAGAAGTGCACCAGTCACACAGAGACCGTTGGAAACGTCAGGGAAAAGCACGGGGGAAGTTTTGCTGGCACACTGGAGGCTTTGCAGAGCACTAATCTGTTCGGAGGCACAACAATCCATTGTCCCTCCACCGGACCCTGCAAAAAACCCCACCAAGCCCAGAAGAAACAGCGAGAACAGAGAGGAGTATTATTAATGAGCTCGTATCACTGCGCCGGTGCGGCCTGCACATCCAAATCATTACCCAGCAACACAAAGCAGCCTATTTTTAGGCGTTCTAGTGCTTTTTTTGTCTCTTACCCGGCTTGTCTTGTTTGATAACCTTGGGTTCTAACTAGAGGGCTTATGGGCTGAGACAATGGGCTCTTTCTAGTGCTGTGTTCCAGTGATTTGCATGTTCTGTCGTCTGCCTGTTCTTAGTCCAGTGCTCTCGTTCTCTCTCTCTATCCAGCTTCTCCTCTCAGTGTTTCATAACTCTCTCACACCGTTGCTCACTTCTATCCTTGTCTCCTTTGTACTCCTTTTCTCTCTCTGGCTTATGTTTTCTCTCTCTCTCTATCTCTCTCTCTCTCTCTTTATGTGTCTCTCAACCCTTCCTGTCTCTCCTTCTTCATTCTCTTCCCCTTTGCTATTGTTGCTCTCTATTTCCCTCTCTCTCTCTCTCTCTCTCTCTTTTATCCTTGTTTATTCAGTCTGTTTACACTTCTCTGTCTCCTTTCTCCCTTGTTTACTCTGCCTATTTACACTTCTCTCTCTCTCTCTCTCTCTCTCTCTCTCTCTCTCTCTCTCTCTCTCTCACTTACCCTCTTCTCAGGCCCTTGGCTATTCATGTTGTATCCCCTGTCACCTCTGTCCCGTTATTCTCTCTCCCTCACACTCACACACACACACACACACACACTCCTCCCTCCATCCTCTTGTCCTCCACCTGACGGAGTGTCCCCCCTCCCCCCCTCCTCCCCTTCCAGAAGCTGCTGTCTGAGGTGGAGCTGGAGGTGACGGTGGACCACAGGCACGCCCATCGGTTCTGGGTAAACGTGACCACTATTTGCCCCCCCGGTTCCAGACCCACGGGCAGCAACAAGTGCTCCAACGTCAAGTCAATGCAGAAGGTACCAGAACAATACTCACCACATCATCATCTTCCTCCTCCTCCTCCTCCTCATCATCATCATCATCATCATCATCATCACACATTTTAACCATTTATTTATGTCCACATGAAGAAAATGGTACAGAGACACAAATGTTAAGGATGCAGTACAATATACACACAAACTCATGGACCAGTGGCATACAGCAGGTCTTCACTGTATCACTCAATAAACATTTATACTCAGTTCTTGTAGGTATAAGTAGCAACGTCTCCGCCATATGTGGCGGCTGCCAATAATAGCAGAGATGGCACAGTACTTTGCAAGCTGTTTAGCCCTCTACAAGTGCTTTCACACACAACTGCTCAACAGTGAAACTCTATGAAGCAAACACATATTAAAACTCCAGGAATCAGACAGATATTAGTCTCACTTCAGTCACACTGCTACCCTTCCCCACGTGATTATTACATACCTTACTACTGTTTTTGCTACATAGGCCAAGCTACTTCAAATTAAACATCCGCTACCAGCCTGTCCAAAGCAGTGATATAATGTTTCTTATACAACTAAACAGTCGTACTGTTGCTTAATTACTTGCTTTATAATGAGCACCACATTGTAGCTAACTTCCCACCAAAGCACTGGCCATGCATTTGTCTACTTAGCTCTTAGATTTGTGCTTCAACTCTCAGCTGTACCACACAGCATAGACCTCTGCACTGAATGTAATCAAATTCTGATTCCGTCATTCCGCACAGGGATGGGACTTAGGAATTAGGTCCTTAATTATTAATCCTTGAGGCTCTGATTTACCGGCAGGGATTGCCCTGTGTTTTTATGGCTTTCTAAAGAAACCTTTACTTCCAGCGAAGTCTCTTTATGCTCTCGGTATGACTGCCTCACTGCCAGTTAGGTAGTTATAGACTAATGTGAGATTCTTCCCACTGAGTAGGGTGGATACTGAGTCACGGCTTGTAAAAGTAGAACTGTGGCAGTGCTGTCAGTCAGAGTGAAACTCACCATGTTGGGTACCCCCCACACCGAGCATGGGCACAGGCAGTTTACAATGAGCAGGGGGGGGGGGGGGGCATCAAATTATTTGTGTGTGTATGTGCGTGTGTGTGCAAGTCCCCCTAATGAGATATTGTGCTGTGTATTGTGTGTGTGTGTGTGTGTTTGTGTGTAAGCCCTGACCCATGAGGTAATGCCCTGCCATGTGTGAGTGTGTGTGGTTGTGGTGGGGGGTATTTGTGTGTATGTGAGTGGAATTATTTGTGTGTGTGTGTGTGTGGGGGGGGGGGGGGGGTGGCACGTGGGTGGGTTGGCAAGGCTTTTGGAGTAGGTGACTTCTTGGGGTGAGTCACAGTAAGCACTGTCTAACACAGTAAGCAATGCATCAGCAGGACCAGGGCAGCCAGCATGGGCTCTCGCAGGGCAGAATGTTTTACACATCATCAAATCAAAAACTTGAAACTAGCATTTCAAATGCTGATACTAAAAACTCACATCACTAATACCGCCGTCCATCAGCATCACCCTCAATCATTGCCATTAAATCTCGAGCACTGCACTGGAGAATTGAGGAAAAGTGTGGAGTGGACTCCGGTATAGTGTGTATGTTGAGCGGCTGCCTGTGGATGTGTGTGCATGTTGTTGTGCTTTAGACGGGTGATGGTTTAGTCTGAGTACCAGAACCGTGTAACTCAGCTTACAGTAAACACAGAGCTTTTTTAATCACACTTTACTCCCAGGTTCAGTGTCTTCCTTAAGCCGATACCGTTACACCCGTGCGACGGGAATGTTGGAAATTGAACGCTCTAAAGAATATCTGGGTTCAGTCAATTGAACATGGAATTTTAGAACCCTACATTGTTGCGGAATCTTCTGTTAGAATGTTCAAAAAAAAGTCAGAGTACCAGACCCGTGTAACTCAGCTTACAGTAAACACAGAGGGTTTCAAATTCCACTTTACTCTTGGGGTCAGATGGGATGCACACACACTGTGATCTACTGGTACCAGAATCTCAAACATCTCATTAACTCAGTCCAGCCCTACTCTCAGCCTCTCTGGTTACGCACTCTCATAATGGCTATTGTGCGCTCCCAGTGACCCATCCCTGTAGCGCAGCACAACACCGAGCAGAGTGGACGACACTTCTGAGTTAACGGAGGAGGTGGGGGGGGGGGGCAAGGGAAGGAAAAGTCCCTTAGACCTTTTGTGGACGCGAGGTTCAGGAGAGGGAGAGGCACTTGGCCTCGGATGCCCCCAAGCACGAGCAGGGATGGGCACGACCCAGGGGAGATGACCGCCTTTGTGTCAGCCACACACACACAGACACACACACACACACACACACACACCTCCCCCAGGGAGAAAGCAGTGGATTTGATTGTGTGTGTGTGTGTGTGTGTGTGTGTGTGTGTGTGTGTGTGTGTGTGTGTATGTGTGTGTGTGTGTGTGTGTGTGTTCGTGAGGGGTGCATGAGGGTTTGCTTGGGATGTGTGATTCCTTTGTGATTAGTTGACTCAAAGCATTCAGAATTTACCGGAAAAAAGTCGCTGACACATAACAGGCTTTCAGGCATGTGTGTGTGTGTGTGTGTGTGTGTGTGTAAGGGTCATACGGGCTTGTGCGGACTCTGAAGCCTCATCGTGGGAGACGCTGTTTCAACAAAGACTCGTCCTGGGGCTTCTCTCCTGTTTTCTTAGCGAACACGATCCCCACACATATCAGCAATGGCCATCCTCGGCGTTCTACCGCCCGGTTCAAATGAGAGGCTCTGTCCCCCTTGCCAGATGGATGCGTCTCATCTCAGCTGTGGAATTTAATTTCAGTTTAATTTAATGTCTCATGAATGTGCCTTTTTTTTTCCTTTTGCTTTAGCCTGTAGATAGGGCTGTACAGGAGTGTGTATGTGTGTGTGTGTGTGTGTACGGGAGTGTATGTCTGGGACATTTTGAAGTTCAGCAGTTCAAGAGCAGACCAAAAACAAGCTCACTTTTAAGGTGAAGATTGCTGAGCAGTTAGAGGCCTTGTTTGAAGATGTTTGCATTCCAGGCAACTTTTTTTTCTTTCTGTGTGTGTGTGTGTGTGTGTGTGTGTGTGCACGCACGTGCGCATCTGTGTGTGTTATGTATGCTTATCTGTGATGGTATCTTTAAGTACACATTTGATGATTGTAACATGTGGTACTGCACACACACTTCTGTGTGTGTGTGTGTGTGTGTGTGTGTGAGTGTGTTTGTGTGTGTGTGTGTGTTGGTCTGCATGGGAGAGTGTCTCTCTGATGGTCTCTGTAAGCACACGTTTGATTACTCTAACATGTGGGACTCTGTGTGTGTGTGTGTGTGTGTGTGTGTGTGTGTCTCCAGGTCTTCTTTAACATTACGGTGGGGATGACTAGCTGCCCGAGCGAGGGTCTCGAGGATGATGACGTTGCGATATCAGTGCAGCCCGTAGGCTTCAACGAGTCCGTCGCCGTGACGATCAAACAAGCCTGCAGCTGTCAGTGTAGCCAGAAGGGCGGTTGCCTCGACGACGCTGATGACACAATCGCCGGCACCGCTTGCAATGACATCAGCGAGAACTCGGGGCAGGTGTCGACAGATGTGTGCCGGCCGTCGGAAGGCTCCGGAAAGATCTGCAACGGAAGAGGCACCTGTGTGTGCGGGGAGTGTGTGTGCGACCGCAGCAACCTGGGCACAATCTACGGGAAATTCTGTGAAATGGATGACTTCTCCTGCCCTTACGAGGAAGGCCTGCTGTGTGGAGGTGTGTGTTTGTTTTTTCTGCGTGTGTGTGTGGGTGTGTGTGTGTGTGTGTGTGTGTGTGTGTGTGTGTATGAGAGAGAGAGAGAGAGAGAGAGAGAGAGAGAGAGAGTGTGTGTGTGTATGTGTGTGTGTGTGTGTGTGTGGGAGAGTCGGTGTGTGCTTTTGGCTATGTGGTCAGTGTAACCTTGAGGGCTTGAGAGTTGCGTTTCGGTTGCTGTTTCTCTTTCAGCCCTACAGTATCTTAGCTAAACCAAAGATATGAGTGTGCGGAACCCTGTGCCTTGCAAGTGCAAGTGCCAGCATGAAAGAGTTGTTTTGTTGTCTGCTGTTGCGACTGGTCTCCAGATAATGAGCTTAGCAATCTGTCACCATTCAGATGTTTGGCAATTCCATCATCAGCCAAAGAAATCCTTCTGGGAAGAATTACTGTAATACTGAGTTTATAGGGAAGGGGAGGTGTGTGTGTTTGAGAGAGAGAATGAGAGAATGTGAGAAAGAGAGATTCAAAGAGGGGGCTGGTACACAAGCTGCTATAAACAGACAGGGCTTTCTAAGCAAACATGATTTAGCGCAGGCTTAAATAAACTCTCCGTTGCCTTACTTCTGTGTATACAGCTTTTATGCAATAAACACTGTTTTCTCTCCTCTCTGTTTATGTGTGTGTGTGTGTGTGTGTGTGTGTGTGTGTGTGTGTGTGTGTGTGTGTGTGTTTGTGTGTGTCTGTATGTGTGTGTGTGTGTGTTCGTGTGTGTGTTTGTGTGTGTGCGTGTGTTTGTGTGTGTGTGTGTGTGCGTGTTTGTGTGTGTGTCTGTGTGTGTGTGTGCATGTTTGTGTGCGCGTGTGCGCGCGCGCGTGTGTGTGTATGTGTGTGTGTGTGTGTGTGTGTGTATACACAGGCCATGGACAGTGCACGCTGGGGGAGTGTGTTTGTCAAATAGGGTGGACAGGTGAGAGCTGTGGGTGCCTGGTTTCCACGGAGACGTGTCAGCTCAGCGACGGCCAGCTCTGCAGCGGGCGGGGCCGCTGTGTTTGCGGACGCTGCGTGTGTGACGACCCCCAGTACTCCGGAGAGTTCTGTGAGAAGTGCCCCACCTGTTACACCGCGTGTCAAGCCCACTGGTGAGGACCTGCACCCACTCTCTCTCCCCTCGGAGCTCTCTGATTCGTTAAGGCATCTGTCAATCACGTGCAACCCTGGGCAACATACTATACAGTTTGAATAACAGTGAAGTTTGGGGGGAAACAAAAGCACATTAATCTTCAGGGAGAAGAATGCAAACTATCCAACTGCTCCCTAAGAAGTACAGATTAATCGTACAGCTATCGAGTGCACACATGCGCCTTCAATTTACCCTCAAGTGGCTTTAAATTGAAAAGTCATGGCCACTTCTCACTGCACGGCTAATTTATTTGTTTGTCTCGGTCTGTCTCTCCCCCACTTCCTGTCTCTCTGTCATCCACTCATCCACTCTACCTTCCTCTTCCCTCTTTCCCACACTGACACTCACGCAACTTTTCTCCTCATTCTCACTCCATCTCTCCCTCTCTCTCTCTCTCTCTACCATCTCTCTCTCTCTCTCTCTCTCTCTCTCTCTCTCTCTCTCTCTCTCTCTCTCTACCATTCTCTCTTGCTCTCTTTCTCTCCTTCTCTCTCTCTCTCTGTCCTTCACTCATCTCTGCCTCCTCTCTCTTTCCCACACTCCCATCCTCGCTAACCTCTGTCATTCTCCCTCTTTAATCTCTCTCTTGCTCTTTTTCTTCTCTCTCTCTCTCTCTCTCTCTCTTTCTCTTCTCTCCCACACACACTCTTTCATGTCTCTCTCTCTCTCTCTCTCCGTCTATCAGGATGTGTGTAGATTGCCATCTGACCAATGGCCTGGGCCGGGGTACTGCAGAGCAGTGCAACAGGACCTGTGCACCCGTGGTGGGCTACGTCGATGACATCACAGGTATGCTGGAACTGACCGCTGTTGGTGACCGTCACCAAACTAATGGTTGCATGCGGTGGTAGCGTAGTGGCTAAAGAGCTGGGCTAGCATGCAGTGGTAGCGTAGTGGCTAAGGAGCTGGGCTAGCATGTGGAGGTAGCATAGTGGTTAAAAAGCTGGGCTAGCATGTGGTGGTAGCGTGGTAGCATAGTGGCTAAGGAGCTGGGCTAGCATGCAGTGGTAGCGTAGTGGCTAAGGAGCTGGGCTAGCATGCAGGAGCCTGAAAAGTTGTGGGTTCAATTCCTGCCTTCCATCGTTGTGTAATGGACAGATTGTGTAAAGATGATTTAGACTGAGGGAGTGCTGTTATACTATATATCACCACTTGTGGAACACCTGTTGTCCAACCAAATTATTAGCTGCTGAACACTGTATGTAATTTCAAATATACACAGGAGAGATGTTAAATTCCTCGTGCTATAGGTAGGGCATTTCACACAGCGGCCAATCAACAACCAAGCCTATGTATCATCAAAACCAAAATCACTAACAAGTCACCAACAGAACAGCCTTCAAGAGCATTTCGCTGGGGTTATCAAGCAGGCACCTTCTTTCATAGGCGTTTTATTGAATCAGGCCCACGACACCTCCAGAAGGCTCAACAGTGTTATCTGGCACCCCGGAATAAATAAATATGTTAAAGTGTGAACTGTGACCCCTGTAAAATGAATGACCTGACACAGGAACACAGTACACATGTCCCTGTCACTGAAGTTGCACAGCAAGTGGCTAGCACCACCAATACATTTTCTCTCAGCAAGCACACATGCTGATATGAAGGTCACCCATCTTATACTACAAGCCAGAGATTCTCTGGGGTTTTTTTTTCCCACAAGTTAAAGTCGAGTCTCCAGTCTCTGAGCATAGGTCCAAATCAAGTCCCAAGTTTAACAAGTCTCAAGTCTTTGATCACTGGTCTGTATTATGTATGGGTTTTTGCCTCTCCTGTGTGTAGAGTTGAGAGAAGACTAGGCCTACCTCAGGTTTCGAGACTTCTCTGATGGGCAACGTGCACTTCCTCCTCTCCTGTGCGCAGAGTTCAGAGAAGACTTTCTCAGGTTTAGAGACCTCTCAGAGGGACTGTGTGTTCTGCCGTATTCTCCTCCTGTGTAGTTCAGAGAAGACTTTCTCAGGTTTAGAGACCTCTCAGAGGGACTGTGTGTTCTGCCGTATTCTCCTCCTGTGTAGTTCAGAGAAGACTTTCTCAGGTTTCGAGACTTCTCTGATGGGCAACGTGCACTTCCTCCTCTCCTGTGCGCAGAGTTCAGAGAAGACTTTCTCAGGTTTAGAGACCTCTCAGAGGGACTGTGTGTTCTGCCGTATTCTCCTCCTGTGTAGTTCAGAGAAGACTTTCTCAGGTTTAGAGACCTCTCAGAGGGACTGTGTGTTCTGCCGTATTCTCCTCCTGTGTAGTTCAGAGAAGACTTTCTCAGGTTTAGAGACCTCTCTGATGGACTGTGTTTTCTGCATCTGCATCTCTGATGGACTGTATTTTCTGCCGTTCTCTCCCTTCCTGCGCGCAGAGCTGACCAACGCGCTTGGGAAGCAATGCCTGTACCCCAGTGCTGACCGCTGCCACTACCGGTTCCACATCGGCGTTGAGCCTGGCAGCCCCCAGCTGCAGATCAGCAGACAGCCAGGTGAGAATGTTTATTTAACGTTTATTCATTTAGCAGACAGCCCCCATGTTCATGCCCCAAGAGTGTAGCACTGTAGCTGCCTAGCAGCTCTAGCTGTTGGCAGCAGCAACTCGAGCTAGATAGAACCGTTGTTTTAGTTTTTTTTGTACCGACAGTACTAGGTGACGAGAAACAGAGATCTATGTGAAAAATGGTAACCTAACAATTAGGATTTGCTTTGCCTACACTGCTGTTTGGTTGTCCCAAACTTTGAGACGATCCATACTCGCATTAACGGCTCCCACACACAGCTGCGTGCATCGCGTTGCTGGAGACGCATCCCATTCACTTTAAATGGGCTCACGTGATCCGTTGCCGAACTGAATTGTGGGTCCGTCGCGTCGCGTTTCTCCTGCTGCTCGCGTTGAGGAGTTCAGCTGTTGCTGCACCGACAGACGGCACCGGCCAATCAAGCCAATTTACGGACGGCACCAACCAATCACATTACGGTTTTACTTCAAGTCATTTGCATAGCTACCGTCGGGAACACCCACTGGAATGCGTTGACGGAACGCAGCTGTGTGTGGGAGTCGTAACTGAATCTTATCAACCCGAACTGCGATGTTCCAAACAGAGTGACAGGATGCAATGCCTAATAATCTCACTGCCTTCGGCATAACTGCTAACAGTGCGCCTAGGCCTACTGTTAAACACCTGAAAAATATTAAGCTTCTGTTTTCTTTTCATGACGAGCACTAGGCCTATATGCTTAAATGATTTATGACTGAATGGAACGTTGCGTTTTTAAGCTCCAGAACTGCTTATCACGTCGTGTGAGAAAGTTTACACCAATCATCATCTTCTAATGTATCCTTATGTTAAGATGTCCATTCTCTTTGCCCTAGGCTATCATTTGTGCGCGAAGCATGTTTCAATTAAGACAATACACAAACTATTTTTTATTGTTGTAATATTGAATGAATTTCATCAATTTCATTTCATTTCATGAATAAATTGTACGCACAGTGCATACAGGATTACGGCTGGCGGAACCACTGACCAAGGCCACAGTAGCCTGTGAACCTCTGATTTTCAAAGGGAAATCACGGCGAACGCAAGGGCAACTCTTCTCTTCAATTTCCCTTCCAAATTACTTTTTATTGTCTGAAGACATCTATCGCAAGAATCTAACATTCTAACAGCAACAGCAAAGCAAATGCAAGCTAACCAAAGTGCAGTCGGTTCTCCCGCCATGGTTTTTGAAATCACACACCTGCTGTATCTGAAGCCCCACGCACGCATAATAAGGCCTACGACTATCACTCTACACGCCCCCTGTTGCACGTCACAATTTAATTTACTATAGCTGATCCTGCCTTCTGGCTCCCCAAAATGCCGCATCATGTGAACAGATCAGCAGGCCGGCAAATTTTCACCTCGCTTTCAGACACAAAAAGACGGCGAAAAGACGTCTCCTCTTCCCGCAAATTTAGCGGGATCTCTGTGTGAAAAGGCCTTATGTGTGCTCTTAGTGTGTGTGTGTGTGTGTGTGTGTGTGCTCTTGGCGTGTGTGTGTGCTCTTAGTGTGTGTGTGCTCCTAGTGTGTGTGTGTGTGTGTGTGTGTGTGTGCTCTTAGTGTGTGTGTGCTCCTAGTGTGTGTGTGTGTGTGCTCTTAGTGTGTGTGTGCTCCTAGTGTGTGTGTGTGTGTGTGCTCTTAGTGTGTGTGTGCTCCTAGTGTGTGTGTGTGTGTGCTCTTAGTGTGTGTGTGCTCCTAGTGTGTGTGTGTGTGCTCTTAGTGTGTGTGTGTGCTCCTAGTGAGCTCACTGCTCCTAGTAAGTGTGAACACTACCCCCAGATGGGTTAAAGGCAAAGGGAAAATTTCAAATAAGTTAGTTTAACTTATGCCTGTAAAACAATAAAACAATAAAAGCCAGTTTTTACAACTGATAGTCCTGTATTAGATTACTGATAGTTTGTTTACTATGCACTTGGTCAAATATTACCTTCAAAACAAAGACACGAAACACAGAAATACTTATAAAACAACTTTTGTTCCTCTCTCACTCTGCGCCCTACCTTCCACGGCTGATGTAGGAAACAGCGCTGGCCATTGTGTTCCTGTGTCTCCTTTCCCCCTGTTTCCCTCATCACCCCCCCCCCCCCCCCCCAACGGGCCTGTCCTTCCAAACGCTCTCTCTCTGCAGCGCCTGAGCCAGGTCGCCATGGCAACGCGCGCAAAATGTCAGTACAGTACTTTGGCCCCTTTGTGCGCGAGAGGTGGGTGGCACCGATCCAAATGCAGCACCACGCTGGGCCTTTCGCAATCCCGATGATGTAAAGATCGGTGGGAGAGGGGTCCGAGGGTTTCGCCGCGGGGTCGAGCGCACGCCGAGGATGTCACGTCCACAAGCCCTCCGCGACCTAGAAGGTCCAAGCTGCTCAAGAAGAGCGAGAGCTTTTTGGAGGGGTTTTTTTCCTGTCTGTTTTGTCTTTCTTTTTAGCGTTCCCCCTTTTCTTCCCCTCCTCCGGCCCGGTGCTTTTGTGAATGGGATGTGAAGAGCCGTCAGGGTTTTTGGCTGCGAGGTTCACTGGAGTTCACTCTGTTTTTTTTTTCCTCCCGTGGGTTCACTCGCGTTCGGCGCTCAAGCTGGTTTTCAGATCAGCGCTGCTGAGAGATTCGGCCAACCCTCTCCCCGCTGCTGAGAGCAGGATCAGCTGCCCCCCCCCCCCCCCCCCCCATTTCATTGAGACACTTGAGTAACATGCCTCAGGAATAACACACTATGGTACCATGTATCAGATAATTATTCAGAACCACACACACACACACACACAGACGTACACACACACACACACACACACACACACACACACTTTCCACACACACACACACACACACACTTTCCACACGCGCACACACACACACACTGTATTATGCACATTCCAACTACAAGTTGAGGAGTCAAGTAGGGAGTAAGGAGGAAGACCTTTAAAATGTTGTTTTTTTGTACCTGGCGGTGTTCTTTCCCAGAGTGCTTATCAAGCCAGCGGTACTTCGTCACCTTCCTGAGTGTGTTCCTCCTGACGGTGGTCCTGGGCCTGGGCATCCTGGCCGTGCTCCGGATCTTGCTGCGCCGCCGAGATAGACCCCAACCGGACAACCAGAACCAGCCGCTGGACACCGGCAAGAAGGTCGGTGCCGGTCCACTCTGGGTTCATGTGCATGTTGGTTTTGTGTTTTAGTATTTTTTTTGTAAAACCTGTGTATATTTCTGTATTTTTCTTTCTTTCTTTCTTTCTTTCTTTCTTTCTTTCTTTCTTTCTTTCTCTCTCTCTCTGCCTCTCTCACTCCCTTTTCTGTGTGTGTGTGTGTGTGTGTGTGTGTGTGTGTATGTGTGTGTGTGTGTGTGTGTGTGCATGATCTATTAATATGCTTAATTAATTTGTCAAAGCTCTGTGTGTATTTGTCTGTGTGTGTTTCTTTACATTGTTCTTTGTACTCACATGTGTTGCGGTCGGTCTAAAATGTGCCATGTTGTGTAAGCCTGTAGGCACTGTAAACAGTCTATATCATGTTACATATCTGGTCAGAGCCGACGGAAGGACATATGCTGTTGACGTGTCCACTGTGACCGCAGTTTCCTTTTTCTACCAGTAGAGGGCAGAGTCCTCCAAAGAATAACTTTAAAAGCTCAATAGCTAATATTTTTAAAGGAATAGTCCCTGATTCTAATCACTGCTCACCCGATTGGATACATCTCTGCTGTGGTGCTCCAAATACCACAATAGAAGAGTCATGTGGCTTCATCCTCTTAGTAAAACAAAACCATAAGGCTCTTCCTGTAGGAATCTGACCACTTGACCACCCAACTTACCACTTTTTTTACTCTGGTGTGTCTCAAGGGAACTGTAACTGGGAACAGAGTCCCTTTAGACTGAGTGTCAGACGTTCCAGCCAAGTGCACAAGTGTCCAGTGTTTCTGGTGCACTGGACAAGGAGGTGTATTTGTCTGTTGAGTTCAAGGGACCTTATTTATTTGGTGGGCAAAGCGCAAAATTCTCATGCATGAACTACAACTATTGCAGAGGGAAAATTCAAATGCAGAGGGAATATGCCAAGGGAAGATTTCCTTCAGGACAAATAAGATAGTTTAACTTATGCCTGTAAAACAGTGTTTCTCAAAGTCTGGTCCGGGGACCACTGGTGGTCTGCAAGCTATCCCAAGTGGTCCGCGAGCAGACATGGTAAAATATAATATCTTGCAATGTTGAACCAACTTGTATGTAAATCCAAACAGTTCTGCAACATGCCTATGTAAGCTACGCCAGTTTAAATCATATGAATCCTCTGACACAAAAAGGAAGGTGAGTAGGCCTATTGTGTAATATACTGTTGTAGTAGGTTTACTCTTTCTTTTAGCTAGTGGTCCGTGAGGTTTTATTTTTATTGTTTAAGTGGTCCTTGGTCTGAAAAAGTTTGAGAAACACTGCTGTAAAACAATGAAACAATAAAAACCAGTTTTTACAACTGATACTACTGTATTAGATTACTGATAGTTTACTATGCACTTGGTCACAAATGACCTATTGTGTGGCATACAGTACAGGAGCACTGAGCTGACTCATCACTGTCTTGCCCATGGTGTTCATCTAGCAATCATTGCCCATGGTGTTCATCTAGCAAACTGACTTTGTCTAGATATTCAATTCGTTTTAGTTAAGACTTAAGGCTTTGCACTTTGCCCATGATTCAAATTAAGGGACCCAAACGTCAAGTCTTTCACCAACAACAACAATGCCTTCGAGGCCCTTGTCTAAGATATAGGCCAACCATAGGAAAAAAAACAAGAACACGACGAAGGTAACTAACCATTGTTTTGTCTAACAGGACCTCTCCTACGCTCCAACAACAAACGAGAAGACCGTCACATACCGGCGAGACCATAACGTGGAGCGTTCCGTGGAGATGCATGTGCAGGTGCCCAAGATGCCCCTGGACGACATGTGGCAGTAGCACAGGCTGAGGTGCAGATCCAAAGGGGGGCAGAAGGGCAGTTAGCACAGCCATTAGCGGAAGGACTTGGCGCCTCTCACGCGGCACATGACTCTACTGTCTGTGGAGGGACACTGTCTGGGACCTCACCTTTTGTCTAGTTTGAGTAGTTTAGTTTGTCTCAGCACTAAACTCGTTGCGGTACTTAGTCTGTTCTTGAGTTCCAGTCTGTTCTTGATTTCAAAAGGGTAGAGTATACTTTTTCTTCAAGGTTCGATTTTTTTATTTTTTTATTTCAGTGTTGTTTTTTTGTTGTTTGTTTCTTTCCCTTTGTTTGGTAGCTTCTTGTAAATGTTTTCTCTGTGGTAGAGTTTGTGACCTATTTAAGCTTTTGAAAGATGTTGTTTTATTTATAGTTTTTATACACTACACTTTTCAGCTGAGCATTATTATTGAGATGGTAAAGCACAGTGACCGAGGAGGACCCAGACGTAGACTTACCATGTGTTAACTCGCCACCTAGTGGTAGTTGATAGCACCACCTCATCCATCATACACCGGGAACTCAATCCAGCAATCTGCCTCACACAACTTTTCAATGGCTTACCCATGATTACTAGGTTCCATTTAGGTGAAAAAATCATTTAAAAATTGTTTAGGAAAGTTGCCCTGCCCTTTATAATTGGATATACATTTGTTAGCAGTGGATACGTAAGTGAGGGCCTATGCTTGCGTTGCTGAAAATGTTTTTACATTTTAATTATTGACCTGAACAACCGCAGACAGAAGGTTTAGTGACATTAACTAGGATTTTGCCTTGTTGTTCCGTTGTCACATACAGCTGTAGGCAATAAAACGCAGCCTCTATAGTGCCACAGAATTGGCGTTATTGACATGCAATGCATGTCCACACGGACAAGATTGTTGGACTCTAGCAGTAGGCTATGTGAAAACGGTGAAATGTCACATGTCATGTCAGTAGGCTTAAATGTAGCTGTTCCTTGTCCAGGTACTTGCAGCCACTGTTGGATTCCCTATGGTGTCTCCCGATGGCCAAGGCTATGAGATAACTGGATTTGTTTTTCATTTTTTCCTTTTTGTTCTGCTCATAGTTGGAGGTCGTGTAGTTTACATAATCACCTCATATCCGACTAGAGCAAGGACCTGGTACGTGTTTGCATTGATCTCTCGTTTATCGAATGTTCTTTATCATCAGCCTACGACTTGATTTAGGTACGTAGAGTAGGGTACTTGCTCTTATCACACGTGTTACTGAGTAGCCTACATTGGTTTCTGTCGAAGCCAGACTCGTCGATATTTGTTGTGTGATAGTCAAATATTTAGTTTAACTGGAATACGTGAAAATGGCCCAGGGCTTTGTAGAATCAAGCGCCTACACTGGAATTTGTATTCTAGGCGTAAGCGTGACAACGCACTTGAGTCGTGTGGGTGTGTGAAGGCCTACATATGATGTCTTGTACTACTGAAGAAGATCGGTGAAATCACCTCAGGTGTGGCGAGGTGTGAGTAGGCGGTAACAGAGACCTCGTGGGGGAAAACTTCCTCTTCGTTTTTAGTAACGAAAACCTAGTAGCTCGACCAATTCCGAACTAGACTGGTGGGAGTCCGCTTCCTTTTAGTCGCAAAACCGTAGCTTGAAGCGGAGATGTTCATTAGACTACCACTTCCGACCTCTCTCACCACTTCTCCATCCTGTGTGAGCTTTCTGCGGCCTCTTGTTTGATGACCAATAGTTTACCTTTTTTTCTTGTTCATCTCTAGTTCAGGACACTAATGATTTTATGAGTTTTGATTATTTATTTTGTTGTCTATTTTTCTTTGTTTTGTGTTTTTGAAGTATTTTGTATGTTGTGGATTATACATTTGGTACGAAGCGAAAGCCATCTGGTACGAGACAGCAATGTTTGTCTATTCTGTTCATTGCAATAACTCGTTTGCAATAACCCCCCCAAAATGAATGCCCTGCAAGACACGTTGACGAGAAACAGTTAAATATTGATGTTATTAGTACGCCAAATCAACCACCTGTAGGTTTTGTTACATTGTCGGATTTATTGTTAACTGACACCTGACCAAAATGGGAAGAAGGCAATCAGTCTTAGGCGACGTCGGCCCATCCCATAGCCACCATTTAATGTAGATCTGGGGTTAACATCTCCTTTTCATTTAATGCGCATTCATTTTGTAACATTTCCAATATCGTTTTGATAAAACGCTACTTCCTTGCAGGTGTCTCTGGAACAACAACCCAGCGACGCTAAATGCATGCGGCCTCATGCATAGACGCATTTACGCATGACTTATTTGATCTAATTCTGAATAGTACAATACATTTTTCATCGTTTTCGGATTTAATTTGTAACTATAGGTGCTTGCGTCTACAACTGTAGCCTGTCTGACACCGCTTACTTTAAAGTCCAGTAGTGTGAGATTACGCATGGCATTGCACAAAGAACATCATTTGACATTACATTTTTTGTTCAAGTTTTTGTTTTTTGCATTCACAATCTGTAGTAGGCTACGTCGTTAACTCCGCTCAGCATGATTAATATTTCGTTTGCCAGTGAGACACTTAAAGCACAATTAGACCACAAACCAGGGCATTGATAATATTTGTTTAACTTTAGGGCATTCACATGGCACTTTCCATCTCCTTCAAATAATATGATTTCAAATAATATGTCTTGATGTTGCTATGAAAAAGGTGAAATAAAATTATTGTTGAAATTAACTCACTGAATATTGTGTTTAATTACCACTGAATATTGTGTTTAATTAAGTCGCCTATGTTTCCAAATATAGGCCTATCTCGTTTGATCACTCTCTCTTGGTCTGTTTTTTTTCTGAAAGGTCTACTCTGAGCCTAAAATCATCGTGAAGTGACCTTTTAACTGGTGTAGGCTAGACTGGTATTCCCCTTTCCGAAAAATTCCCATCGTAGGCCTATAAGATACTTAGGCTGCATTGTTATTGGTTTTGTAGTTGATATACAACCATACTTTCTACATCATTTACGTTTGTTTAAAATGAAGGCTAACGGATTTGCCAATTTACTCTTATTTAGTCTGGGCCGGGGGATACTGAACAACTCTTTTTACAGAAACGTATTGAGAGCTCGGCTGCACATTTTCTGTTGGGACACTTGGGGACGCCATTTACAAACGGTTGCTACTTGGGATTCCCAAAAGTGAGCCGGAACTGTTTGTAAGACAATTCCAACTTCTTCAAGTTTTAACTTGGGGACTTTACTTTTTTTTTGTCTGAGCGTGAATTATCAAGTCTAATATACGTAATACATGTACGTTATTAATTCAAAACAGCATGTGTGGTTTAATTTAGTACATTCTTTTTGCGTGATAAAAATGTAGACACCAGCCACTCCGCAAAATACCGCATTTCCTTCTCTTAACAAAACGACCATATATCCATGTGCTATTATGATCAGATACCACAGCTTAATTGTGACAAAGCTGCTGCAGAGTTTCTATACAACTATGATTTCTTTTTTGGCTGAAATAGCCTACGTGAAGTCGAGTCGTATTATCTTTTTTTTTTTAGTCTCGGAACCGTGTAAATTATTTTGTGGCGGTGATACGACTATAATTGGGCACGGTATTCCTTTTTCTCTTAAAGGTTAAAGGCTCTATGCCTAATCCATCGCTTCTAGAGAATGTAATTTTGTAAGAAATGCGATGGCCTATACGGGATAGGCCTGGTGCGAAGTGTTATTTTACAATTTAATGTGTCAAAACTTGCATAATGAAACCAATTTTTTGCCTGTTCCAATAATGAAAGACAATCGATAACAAACTGATTATTTTTTGTTCATGATGTCTGTTCAGAATTTGACAAAATATTGTTGGAGTAGGCTAACACATATCGACAAAGCAAAGTGGTGCGTCTAAATTCTTTGCACCCAGCTGATTATCTGACGTCCACGTTTGCGCATTCAAAAGGCTACATATTAGAGTGGCTATTTTCACATTTACGCCTTCCATAATACAGATTTATTTCTATCAAAAATGATAATAATTAACCCTAAATCAGATGCTATCTCTTGGGCGTTACTTGGCACGGAGATACATTGAAATAGGCCTGCCAGCAAAATTACTGAGCCTGTCTTTCTGCATTAACATTTTTCTGAGCTAACACGCCTGAACAATCTTTGGCCATACAGTAAAACTATTAGGCTACCATAATTGTTTTTGTATATATTCAGTTCAAAATGAAACAGTCTTTCGACAACTTCTGTTTCTTTTCCACCTTCGTAGGCTACATAGAAAAATAACTATTTTTGTGTTAAAATGAATTTGGGAAACTATTTCATGACCAAACTGCAGCCAGTATATTTTTTTAATCAAATTAATTGTCTCTATTTGTCATAATAAAGTTTTATATTTGTCAAATTAATTGATTTTGCATGCCTTTAAAGTATGTTAGAAAGATCAGTGACCACTACAAAAACTGTGAAAATTTTAATCTATTTAATAAACTTTTCTAAATGGGCAGGTAGCCTTTCAGTGTACCAGTCAATGGAAAATTGATATCGGTAAGGTCAAAACCATAATGACTTTATTACAAGGCTTTAACCAACGATCAGTGTTTTCAAACATTTACATGCTTAAATTATAAAAGCAAATAAAACACTCGAACGGAGCTCTACAATTCTAAAATCATAAATATAATTCCAAAGTGCGACTCAGACTTCAACGTACAAGTCCAATTCATGGATAAATAAATCAGAACCAACCATATATACAATTTCAGGCTTACCCCTAAACGATAGAGAAAGAGAGAAAGGGAAAAAAAGCAAAAAGTCAAAATGCACTCCATAGAACAGCAATGCACAAGAAAATGAGCCTACTGTACAAAACTTGTCTCCTGAATTAACGCCGTCGTCTCATCGCCTTCAATAGCTATATTTCACGCCTATTTCTAGTTGTATATTCATCTGCGGCCTCTGGCAGTCCTTAAATAAATCCATAGATCATACCAAAAATATCCGTTAACCATACAGTTAAGACATTAGTCATTCCACAACTAAAGACAAAAAACTCTGATATTTTGACCAAAAGACTTTTTAGCTTGCTCTGATGCAATCACTGGCATGAAAAAAAAGGTTTACTTAGAATGTTCGAAAGTAAAGTGCTGCAGTATTGTAGGCTATTGAACGAAAAAAAAAGAACAGAGGTTAAAATGATCAAATTGTCAAGACACCCAAATATGTAGTGTAAACATTTCAAAGTCTTCTCAAGTTAGCAAGTTTTCTTCGCTGATTCTTCCTGAACTCGTAGGGGAGCGCTGCTTTCGTCTTTACGCTAAAGTCGAAGGTCTTCTAAACAAATTCATGCTCGCAATAGATGTGGTAAATCATTTTGATGAAAGCTTGAAGAGACCGTATACTCTTTTTTTTTTTTTTTTAGCAAAATGGTTTCTCAAAATTGAGAGAGCGTGTCCTCAAAAATCTATGTCTTCTGTTAAGTTCGACTTTTCCAGTAGTTTGTTTTTGTCAGTGCATGTGCAACATTTCAGTGTATATATATATGGAGTCTGTATGGACCTCTAGTTGATTGCATTGTGGCCGTTCAATCCCGCCGTTTGGACGGAATCATTTGGATGCATTAGGTCAGGAGTATGGCACGATGGGCTACCGGGAACACTCTGCTCACTGTCGGTGTCGCTGCCCTTTTTACACCCGTTCCCGGATCCTGGTTCTCCCGCACCTCCCGCAGTGTGGGTTTTCACGTGTTTGCTGAGATGGTCACTGCGCATGAATCTCTTGTTGCACACCGGGCAGGCGAACCTTTTCTCACCGGTGTGTGTGCGGAGGTGTCGCTGCAGCTCGTCGGACCTGGTGAATCTTTTCCCACAGAATAGCCAGTTGCACACGAACGGTCGCTCCCCGGTGTGCCACCGCAAGTGCGCCTTGAGGTGAGACGTCTTCCCGTACACTTTCCCACAGCCCGGAATGTGGCAGCTGTGCAGCCCTTTCCTGCGCAAGCTGGCACCCGCCGGACCGAGCCTTTCCGCCTCTTGGCAGTTTGGACAGTCGCAAGTGGCTCTCCCTGAGTAGCGCCGGGCCGAGGACCGGGGAGACCCCGCGAGAGAGACCGCAGGAGAACCGGACATAACAGAGCCGTTTGCACCTGTTATTGACGTGGGACTCGTGTCCGGGTAGGCAGCCGGCAGCACCGGTTTGAATCCGTCCATCATGTGCTGTCCACCGCCGAGAATATGAGGCGACGGACTGGCACTAAAAGCGGAGTGGCTGAGCGTGGTGTAGTCGGAGTTGTACCCTCCCAGGGGAGAGTGAAGCGAGGTCTGAAGCGAGGCGCCGTTTGTGCCCTGAACATCAATCCAGCTTGGCCCCATGTCCCACGCCCAGGCCGATGTCCCACCGGTCCCCACGTCCCCGGCGGAGATGCCCGGGTGAGCGGACTTAAACCACGAGTCGTACGGATGCGCAACGGTCATCCTCGGATAGATACCTTGCAAGCTGTCAACCGAAGTATGTACCTTGGAGATAAAGACCGACTGTGGACTGGGTTCTTGAGAACCATTTGTAACAGAAGATTGGAAAACAGAGTAGTCGTTTCCAAACGGGGTGGTGGATGAGTTGGTCGTTAGCGAGAAAGCGCTGGACCCCGGAGATCCGTTCACGCAGAAGGAGTCCGCCAACCCAGCACCACCCCGTGCTGCTCCCGACACTCCGAACGAGGGGAGGCTCGAGCCGAGGCTGCAGCTGCTTGGGGCGGCTCTTTTCCACGGGTGAAATCCTTTTGCGAAAGACGAGGCACTATCCGAAATAGATGATGCAGAGGGGCTTGGGCTCCCGATTTTATTACAGGTTGCAGCTAACATGGCCAGAGGAGTTGATCCTAACCTTGGTTCTTCCTAGACGACAAAAAAAACACAAAACATATTAGACTTCTGAACTGCATTTTGACTGGAAAACAAGAAAATAGTAAATAGCCTATATAATGTTTGGCGGCGATGATAAGGTCTAGCATACAAGAATCCAGAAACATTTGTTATGAAACTACACTATGCGTCATTGCAACAAAAACACTAGCATAGGCTTCTCATTGATTATAAACATTGAGAATGAAAAGACATACTTGTCTCCAAGTGAAGTAAAAGTGTTATATTTACCAAATTTCGTTAATTAGTTTGTAATCCAGGTAGACAAGTAATAGGAGACTCGAGGATAATCAGAAAAGTCGCTTCTCTGAATGGACCATACAACAACAGTCTAAACACAACACAATGTGTTTTTAAGAAAAACGCACAAAACAAGCGCAGCGTATGAGCATATAACCTCACTCACCCCTAGAAGTGAAGTTGCCATCTCAGAAGTGTGCTCTTTGAAGGATGCCTTTGCATTTATAAGTCGGCTCAGTGTTTTTTTAAGATGTGTGCCGTACAATGATGTTTTTCCGCCCACCCCACCACAATTGTAGTTCTTCGCTGGCTTTGAAGTGCCGCTGTGATACTTGGGACCAATCAGAAGTCAGGAAACTTAGGAATGCCACATTCTCAGTGTGATGTCATCAGCTTCAAACTAGTTCCCTCGTATAGTTTTCTTGAGGGTTAAAGGGAAAGATAAGTCAACGCTACTTTATCTCAGGGCAATTTCAACCATGCTAAGAAATGTTATTCCACAATCAGGTCACCTAAAATACTTTACTTTATAAGTAACACTTGACTGTATACAATATTTTCAGTTGCTTAGACATTTCAATGCCAAATTTTCACCTGTGTGTTTTCTTTATTTAAGAATAAGAATAATGTACTTATTTGACTTGATAAATATGGCTAATTCGGTTTTCCTTGACTCTCTGTTGTACCTCTGGCAAGTGGCTCGACAGGCACCTGGATGTGTGGCCTGAAAAAGCCAACACACAAAAATGATGAGCACTCCCCCAACTATTCCGCCTCTGGGCGAAGGGCAGCAGCATGATAGTGATGTAATAAATATGTGTGTTGCTACTGTGAAGAGGGATAGGAGGATAAATGTCTGTCGCGTCCATTTGAGGCTCGTGACTCGGAATGTTGCGAGGGCGTGGCAGGCCAGCCCTAGGGGTGGAAGGGGGTGGGCACGCGGAAGGAGCACCGCTTCACAAATAAAAAGGAATTAACTTCATCTCAGTTGTCCCGGCGCTTCCATCACATTCACGAGCAGCTCAACTGTTTGTTTAATTCACCGGCTGCGCAAGAGAGTTGTTTGTGGGCTATTGGTTAAAGGTGACAAAGGGCTGGCGGGTCAAAACTCATCCCCTGATTTAAAAAAATAAAATTAAAATAAAGCTCAACGGTAATGACCGGCAGAGGGATACTGGAATATTGTCATTTTCAAAATGATTATCATTATTCCTTCATGTTTTTCCCACGTTTCAATATCTCTGTATAGGCTAATAATTCCATTCCCCAATGCAGAATATCCTTCAAGTCACCAAATATTTTGACAGCTTTTCGGAATGGGAATTTTACAAGGTTCAATCCCTGGGTTGAGAAAAATATAACGAAATTCGTTCAACGGCGGCTGGGCTACGAGTTTATTAAGTTTAATACATTTCCTTCAGTAACCTGTCACTGCCCTACCTTTTTCATCACCCAAGCCTTCATTAGCATGCGCCGCGCGTGGACGGCATGCATTTCATTTGAATTTCAAATTTAATAAAGCGACAGCCTCTAATCACGCGCAGTTTTATTTGTTTGATATTACGGTGTATCTTGACCGGGCCCGCCGCGCGCCTTGACCAGCTCGATCATTACAGGACAGAAGGAAAAGTTAATTAAAACGCGCGCGCAGATTCCTCATCCGCTCATCTGCCTCCCGCACGCCGGCGCATCTCGCGCTTTACAGCGCGCAATGATGGATGGACCGCCAGATTAATTTCACTGTTACCTCAGTACATACAAGTAATTCACCTCTGGACTATTGCATGCATCAAAATGTACTAAGGCTCCCCTGATAAAAAACAATGCAATTTTTGAACCAAGCTAAGTTGTGTCGTAGCCTAATTTTATGTATGTGATCAGCGCTGTAATACAACCTAAAATTAATCGAAAATGACTCATGGGCTGTTTCCGTGTAATTCACCGTAGCATGTTATTTCTCCGGTAGGCCTATATTAATTTGGAAGGGTATTTGTGGGTTAATCCCACAGTGTGTTTCTTGGAAAGTCACTCATGTTTAGGCTACTGTGGTACCTGGGTAAAACAAACAAGTGTAGCTAACAGTAACCTAATAGATTTATGTTGTTGATAATATTAGGCCATTTCAAGTGGTAAGGTATAACTGTGATGTTTGGTGCCCTTGTCACAGGACGACTGAGCAGACGATGACAATGCATCTCCTGCAGACGGCGGTCTGTGACAGCAAGGTCTGTTGTGCCATGCACCATTTTCTCTTAGCTAAGCTCGGTCATCTGTAATGATAAGTAAGCTACACTATAACTGCGAGTAACTGATAAATGACAGTTAATCACTTTAGGAATTTATTTAGACTTCGGAGGACTTCAGTGGTAAGGTATGCTCGATGCGCCACGACTGGGTCATAGTTCAGAAAAACTTTCTTTTCTGGTGTTAATTATAATCTGTCAATGGAAAGGGGCTTGAGAATTCACATTATTCTATTTAATTTAACAATTTGCTCACTATGTGTTTTCTGCAGTGGAGCAACGTTTCAAAGTTCAAAGGTTAGTTTACAGGTTGCTTTCTTCCGGCTGACCTGACTGTAGACCTATCTGCCGCCCAATGGAACAGATGTTCCTCTTTTCAGGCATTCTTTTCCCACACGTATGGTGTATATTGCGCTTGTGAAATCCCGTTTGAAACCTGTTCCATTCGGGGCCATAATAACCGCATTAGTTCGGACCATCGAACACGGACAAAACGCGCCAAGCATCGCGTGCTTTCAAATGAGACTGTGTGGAGTCTGAAGAAAGAGCCACTCGGTTCTAGTGTCATGAAAATGACGGTGGAAGCTTTAATTGTTTGGTGTGGAGGTTTGTTTTGCTGTTTTTCTCACTCTCTCTTTTCTTTTCCAAAAAAAAAAAAAAAACGGTTAAAACGAAGCGGTTATCCAAAGGGGCACTTGCTGAAGAAGCCCTCCACGGCGAAAACTGGAGCAATTACCCGCCAAGGCAATTAGCTAGCCATCACAGAGAAATTAGCTCAATCAATGTTGCGTGAAATATTGGGAATTATTTTGTTCGGAGTATCAAATGCAGCAGTTGTTTTCTCCAACGTAGACACCACATCATATTTGAAACGTGCAATAATTATGTAGATCTAAAATTAGAACCCATAGGCGTTGAGAGGCAATTGGCCTTGAAATCCTTGGATTGAAGCCATAGTTTCCAAAGGTGCTTATTTCTCCTAACACTGTATAATATTTAAAATGTGTATTTATAATGTTTCCACAGTTATACATTTAATTAAAGTTAGTCCACCAGCTCTCATGTGGCATATAGGCTTACAGCTCCTCTCACCAGACATTTAGCTCACAGTCACTAGCTGGGTTGCATCATTTAAGGTTATTTACAGTAATTACACAAAGACAGATAACTGCAACTGAGCATGACAATAAAATAGGGAATTTACCAAACATTCATTCATTGTGCAAATTATTTAATGAAAAGTGACTTTTATGTGTAGGTAGTATACATTGTTTAAATATTTCTGTTGACTCATTTCTCCTATTAATTAAAATGAGCACATTTTTAGTATATATTTTATTATTATGTAGAATAATTCCAGCTATTCACATCTGTATTCCACTGTTGAAGCATTTGATCAGGTTACAGGAACTGCCATACCATATTATCCAAAAATGCTGCAAGTTTCCAGCGTGGTTTTTGTCACTTATGCATATTTATTTTTACATAGTGTTTCATAGTGTTTACAAGCCGTGAACACGAGTGTGTTACATTAACCACACAGATCTGATACTTCCCAAAAACATGTGTAGCATTCAGCATCTATTAGAGTTAACTTCATGTCAATCAAGAAGGGCTTGAACCAAAGTGAGTACACCACAGGTGTGTCCTTTCTTCTATCTGTTTTTTTCTCTCTCCCTTTCTTTCCTCTCCTTTCTTTCCCTCTCTTTTTATTAGGGTTTTGGCAGAACAAAGGCAATCTGTCCATCAGAGTTCCTGGATGTTTGTAAAGACACAAACAGGTCGAGAGAGTGTGTGTGTGTGTGTGTGAGAGAGAGAGAGAGAGAGAGAGAGTGTGTGAGTAAGTGTGTTTGTGTGTGTGTGAGAGAGAGAGAGAGAGTGTGAGTGAGTGTGTTTGTGTGTGTGTGTGTAAAGTGGAGTGCTTAGGATTAGCCTGGACCGGCGGCTTCCTGTAATTATGCTCTCCTGAGGGCCTGTTCCAGTGCCTCAGGACATCACGGCGGAAGTTATTCGCTGTCTGTCAGCGGTGAGGAAAGGGGGATGAGAGAGAGAGGAGGGAGGGAGGGAGAGAGTGATGAAGGGAGAAGGAGGAATGAGAATACTGTAAGTCAGGGGAGTTTCAGGGAAAAGTTAATACCTGCTGGTTCCAGCATGCACAAGTATATACAGCCATGTGGTCATATTAAAGTCACAAATAAAACTTAAGTGTGAAGGTACATCTGTTACAAGTAACCATCTACAATGTTTTTTTAGTCACAGTGGGTGGTGTGAACCAGTGTTAGGTGAGAATTTATACAGAAAATAGTCACTATTTTTTAGACCCATACCCCATACTGTGGTTTTTAGAAAAGCACCACATTTCTTTTTTTTCACAGTCTTTTAATTTAGTCAGAGGTAAATTTAGTAACGGCTACTTTCACTCATTCTTATTGTAAAAACATGCATCCTTTCAAGAGCGTAAGTGAATTAGCATCTCGACCCTAAGAAATCCCTGAGGAGAAAGGAAGTCAATCTCTCTCTCTCTCTCTCTCCCTCCCTCCTTCTCTGTGTCTCTCTATTAGGTTTATTTCTCATATATTAACTGGTCTCCTCATTGTTTTTAATCAGACAGCGACTGTCGGAGCAGGTCGTATTTCACCCCTGGCATTGGCAGGTTGGTGAGACAGGGTCGTCCCATCCAGGGGTCACCGCGGGTCAGCCATCATCAGGATCTCAGACAGCGCTACAGACAGCCTCGCACCTCAGTAATATAATTACAACACCACTAAACAGGCCCCACTGAGGTCATTCTGCATTCATATATGCGAAACACGCATGCATACATGCATGCTTACTATACATATATGCATGTAAGTGACATATATGACAAGGTCCTTATTACCCCAACGGCTTCAACTCATAGGCCTACATCACACAACTACAAGTATGTAAACTAATTACACATATATTTGTGTATGCAGGGAAAAGACCTTGTCCTGATGACCTGATCCCCTTCCGCAAGGGCCTTTACATATCCTCACATGACCATACCGCCCTTCGTACAGTATGATGTCCATGCAGTGGACACACATACATGTAGCAATGACAAGGTCACTATGGCTTATAAGATTTAATGTCAGGGTGTTGCTATAAATTACTCGTGAGACAAGGTCCTTTCCCTCCCTTGCACCATCACAGTAGATCACTCGTAGCCCTCTTTGTTGAAGTCTTAACCTCTGTGGCTTTAAAGCGCCGTTACCCTCTCTTCTGCGTGGAATGATTGAGACCAGGGCAGGAGTGGTCAGTGCAAGTACAGGTGCTTTGGTGTCATCTGTAATCACTGTTTTGATGGGCCTGTCAGGTGAACAAAACTCCAGGCACATTTAGGTGGAAGGTGTGAGTATTATGGGGCCATTTTTAAGTGCAAAGATTGAGAGTGTATTCTTGTGTGTGTGTGTGTGTGTGTGGTGTCTGTGACACACAAGCAAGCAGGAGCTCGCTTTGAAATGGCTTCCCTCATCTTCTATTTGTGTTGGACATGAAGATTTACAATGCAAAGTAGTTCTTAGAGTCCACTGGTCTAGAAGTAAGCTATAACTCATATCAAGCTCATATCAAGGGGTTGGGAGGGGAAGTGTTGTGCCTTTACTTTAGTATTTGTATTCTATTCTATTCAGTTCATAATGTATGAGGACTTATGTACATGTGTTTCCTATATTGAACATTGTACAAATAAATTACTATATGTTTAAAAATGTGAAAATAAATAAATAAAGATGTGGACAGAGAGAGAGATACAGTTGTGGGCAAAAAAAGCAGACAAAATGAGAATGAGAGAGAAACAGACAGAAAAGAGTTTGTGACAGCGAGAGTAATGGGAGAGGGAGAGAGTAACAAAAAGAGAGGACAGAGTGAGGGAAGAAAGAAAAGCAGAGAGAGGAGAAAGGAAAGAAGAGAGAGAGACAGAGAGGGGGGAAAGAAAAGCAGAGAGAGAGGAGAAAGGAAAGAAGAGAGAGAGACAGAGAGGGGGGAAAGAAAAGCAGAGAGAGAGGAGAAAGGAAAGAAGAGAGAGAGACAGAGAGGGGGGAAAGAAAAGCAGAGAGAGAGGAGAAAGGAAAGAAGAGAGAGAGACAGAGAGGGGGGAAAGAAAAGATGCAGATCAAATGAGAAGGACTGAGTGGCAGACAGAGGAGTAAAACAGAGGGAGAGAGAGAGAGAGAGATAGGGAGAACTGAACACCGACAGAGAGAGTGAAAGAGGTGAGAGAAAACACTGACACACACACAGACAGATACACACACACATACAAAGAGAGAGAGAGACACACATACACACACAGACAGATACACACACACACATACAGAGAGAGAGAGAGACACAGACACACGCACACACACACACACACGTTCCCCAGCGCAGCAGTGCAGCGCGGTCTCTCTGGCTGGTGTAATCACAGCTTCTCCAGCGTCGGTATTGACAGTCTTCCCGTGTGGGCCTCGTCGGCGCCGCTCTCCAAGGTTAAATGGAATTGCAGTTT
>NC_055977.1:6277816-6307816 GCF_018492685.1 Alosa sapidissima | reverse complement strand
TGACGAATGGTCCTGTCTCGACTTTTCTGACTCGTTTTGAATCGCCTTTGACTACTCAGAGTGGCTGCCAACAAGCATGCTCAAACATGGCCTAAAACAACCCTTAACGTTCGTTTTCAAAACTGTGCAATTCACCAAGTGGTTAGTGGTGTTCATTGATGTTCCAAAACAAGTAGCGTAGCGAAATACAGTTTCTGTCGTGTTTTATTTGCCATTTTGTAAAATCCCATTGATTACTGTTGTAAGACTCATTGCACGTTGATATTACTGCGCCACCAACTATGCTTCAGGTTCAAATATTGAGCGGAAGTTTATATGCGGTTGTGAGGTGTCTGAAAAAATAGTTCCACAATAGCAAATAAGACGGCTGGAAATCATACATTGCGCCGATATATTTTATTTTAATAATCAACGAACACCACTAACACTGAAAACGATGTTAAAGAGCTGGACAGTGGTAGTTCATCCAAAACAAACCAGAAAAGGGATATACCATAATTTTCCTTTAAGATCAAAAAATCCTTTTGGTATTGTTTTTCGTATGAAGAGACTTACCTAGCGTTCTCTAGAAAGATCATTTTGACTTAATTTAAGAAGACTATGGGCTCTATCTTGGCGATCAGAAACGCACGGTCAGTGGCGAAAAGCTTAAATACATTTAGTGGTGTCTTTATACTGAAAACAATACCAACTAAACTAGATGTTTTGATCTTGATATAAGATTAATGACACTCTTGGTTAGATTTTATTAGATAGGCCGATTTTGCAGTGCACTCATTAATGATAGCCATTCTGCCTGAGTCATCTCCTCCTGCCTGTGTGTCTCTGGGCCTGTGGAGCTGGACAGTGGTATCCTCTTAGTGTTAATAGGGTCAGTAAGCGTGGCATCTGCGCTGTTCTGCCTCATCGATTCCCATTGACACGGCGGCTAGTCTTAAAGTCTGATCATTAAGCCTTCACCACCAATCTCCATGCAGAATAGCCCCACTACTTTACACCTGATTGATTTAACTTCATTCTAACCACTCATCACACTCTCTCCCTCTCACACACACATACACACACACACACACACACACACACACACACACACACACACACACTTACAATAAACAAATACACACATATGCACACACACAGGCTCAAGGCCAGCTTATTTTAATCACTACTGGCTTTGATAACTTTCAGTGCCTTCCAGCAGCTGAGAGCATATAAATAACAGCATCCTAACGACGCGCAGACACTGTTTATTGTCATATGAGCCCCCTTGTTTACCCACGGGTGTGTGTGTGTGTGTGTGTGTGTATGTATGTGTGTGTGTGTGTGTGTGTGGGGGGGGGGGGGGGTCCTGTAAGCCTGCCAGTACATAGGAGTGTGTGTATCTAGATGATTGTATCTGTGTGTCTGGGTATGTACATGAGTATGTGTGTATATATGTGTGTGTGTGTGTGTGTATGTGTGCGGCTGTTTATTTAATTAATCTTGCTTGGGAGGTCAGTGTGAATCATGACTCTGGCCTGCACGCTGCTGGACTACAGCAGAGAACCCCTCTGGTCCAGCATGCCATCAGCTGAAGCTCAGTGAGGGGGGTCCGTTCAGCACCATTTGGCTAATTGACATTGATTGACATTAATTGATTGTGTCCTATGAGAGCTCACTCCCACTTTAGCCACTCTTGTTAAGAGACACACGATGGTGAGTGAGACGGGTTGAAAACCTTGTAGTTGTAGACAGTGTGGTTCGTTTTCATGGTTGTGATCATGCAACCTGCCTTCTGACGGATCATAAACAAAAGATATCATCCTACAGTTGAAGATCCTACATCCAAAGAGAGAGACAGAGAGAGAGGGAGAGAAAGAGTGTGTGTGTGCCCCCTTGTTTACCCACGGGTTTGTGTGTGTGTATGTGTGTGTGTGTGTGTGTGTGTGTGTGTGTGTGTGTGTGTGTGTGATTTTTATTGTAAGTATGAGTGTGGGTGTCGGTGGATGGGTGTCTAACTGTTAATGTAAGTGTCTCTCTCTGTCTGTATGTGTGTGTGTGTGTGTGTCTGTGTTAGTACCTGGAGATTTCCCCTGTGTGTTTCATCCTTATCAGCACTGTCAGTCAGTGCCGTGCCCCCCCACCACACACACACACACACACACACACACACACACACACACACACACACACACACCTCCTCCCCATCTGTGTCATGACAGTGACACAGTGACACACGCCCTGCGAGGAAGCCGCCACAAACCACACACAAGCTGTTCCCCCATCAATAACACCACAGGCCCGGCCTGTCCTCTGGCCAGCCCACAACATTTCATTACCTTAAACACACCAGCCATGTGTGTGTGTGTGTGTATATGTGTGTGTGTATGTGTGTGTATGTGTGTGTGTGTGTGTGTGGGTGGTGGGGACTAGCTAGACATTTTGGGGACTAGCCCCCCCCAATCCCCAAAATAATAATGTTGGACATTATTTTCCATGGGTCTGGAGTTGGTGAAACCTTTTTTTTTTAATCATACACACACACACTTACACACACACTTACACCCTATGGCTTACATACTTCAAAATAAACTGTAGTAGGCCTACTACTGCTACAGATTGAGTGAGACAGTAGTAGTGGAGCTGGGGTGGTTGCCGGTGTGTATTTTGCCCCACTAAAGAGCTGTTTTGTGTCTGAATGCGATTAGACCATCAGTGACAGATGAGCGCACACACACAGGCAGCAGCAACCTCCAACATCATCTCTGTTAACTGCAATTAAACACATGGCACTTTTAATTAACAGCAGCCCCCGATGAGTGTTAACGATGGGCACAGCTGGGGGTTAAGAAAGCTGTGAGTGTGTGTACATGCATGTATACATATGTGTGTGTGTGTCAGTGTGTGTGTGTGTGTGTGTGTATGTGTGTTTGTCTGTGCATGTATATGTGAATGCCTGTAGTTGTGTGCATGTGTGTCCGTGTGTGCATGTGTGTGTGTATCTGTATCTTTGTGCATGTGTGTGAGAGCGTCTGTGTATGTGTTATGTAAGGGATAATGTCTTGGCCACTGGTCACTGGTTATCGGAAAATAAATGGCGACAGGGCAAACAGGACCCTGATGCGAAGCAGGAGGGTTTGCCACACAAATTCAACTTGAACGTTTCTGATGTTGCATAGCAACGTATTACTTGCTGACTCTCACTTTCAGTGAAGCTCCATGGTGACAAGTGAACAAACTTGCAGAATGATTTAAAGGTGCCATGTGTAATGTCCGCCAAAAAATCAATTCATACTCCACATTCCATAAAAGATGGGGGCAGTATACCTCCAGAAAGTGAGTTGGTCTACCCTAGAGTAACAACCAAGAAACGTGTATTGCAGTTTGGCTGGTGGTTATGTTGCCCGCATACCGCCTCCCATGGCCGAAACTGGTATTATGACACCTGTCGGGCTGTGGCTAGTAATTTAGCATGCTAATTCAGGTTGTATATCTCTGCAGCACTATACCTTGTCATTTTTTTTAATGACATCATCACCCTTATTTCTTCTCATTCTTTTCATGCATCTAGCTCATTTTTTGGATATTTTTACCTCAATTCTTACACATGGCACCTTTAAAAGACTTGAAGCAGAAGCACAAAACCTGTTGCCGTTGGCAGAGGTCATTCATTTTTTGAATGCGGTCATTATACAGAATTATCAGACCTCCGAACGTTTGGGAAGGTCTGTTCATGTTAATGTAACTTTCTGCAGCATTCTGAAGAGCCGTAAAATAAGTCTGTGTAATTGTGTGTGTGTGTGTGTGTGTGTGATTGATGTGTGTTTATGATGGTGTTTATGCATGTGATCATGCGTATGTTGAAGGGCTAGAATGCAGGTGGTTGTCTTCCCCTGCAGCGTCTGTGTGCGTGTGTGTGTGTCTGTAAACATCACGCTGTGTGGCTGTCGCACTCAAATGGTCTCACTATCTCTCCCACCTGAATAGCAACCTGCACCAATAACTAAACCATGCAGTACTTTTCTCTGCCTCTCCTGCAGCTGATCATGATCAACATGTGCAACAGCCACAGCATTCCATGTGATCCTTTGTTATAGTAATATGTTTCACTTATGTTATGTCAAAAGGGATATTTTTAAAAAACAGCCTTATTAACACTGATTGGTGAAGGCATGTTTAAGGGCCAAGGTATTTATATGTATTGACAATACCGTTCTGTGGGGTTAAAATGCCCTTATCTGGCACCTTTAAATACAGCTGACATAGAAGAAAAAGATTGTGGCTTTAGGATATATTGACATTCAGAGCTTACCTCAAAGATGACATACTCCAGACAAGGCTCTCAGAATCAGAACAACAGTCTGCTTGACACATTCCAATCACTATGGTGACTAAGAGAATTATATATTTGAAAATGCCCTCACCACTCTCCTATAGGTGTATTTACATGGAAATGCCTGTCTGTCTGTTGCATAGCAGAACAGATGGATTATGAAAATGAATATATATAAATATATAAATAAATAGTTTACTTACAAAAAAATATTCCCGGTTGCTCAAATGAAATAGCATCATCTCAGAAAGTCCTTGATGGAGCTATTTGTCAAAGGCGGAGTGTCTGGGGCTGGCCAGGACACTGGCATGAATAATGGATGGCTTTGAGATCCATTTAAAAGTCAATATGAAGTCGGGGGAAAAATGGCATTATGAAAAACACAAACTTACAGGAGGGTGGACCAGGGTGTTAGATGGATGCCCCTGGACAGAGGGGGGAGTCGCGGCAAGGACTGGCCCACGTGTCGGAGAGAGATGCCACAAGGGTTGCTTCTTCAACAAGCGATGGCATGTCACATTCGTCTAGAGAGAGAGAGAGAGAGAGGGAACTAAAAAACTCAGTCTCTGTCTTCAGCAGCCAGCCTCTTCTGAGATGAAGGGCCGACATGAGTGACAGATCTGGTCCTGTTCCGGCTCTGTTCAGGTCCTGTTCCGGCTCTGTTCTGGCCCTGTTCCGGCTGTGTTCCGGTCCTGTTCCGGCTGTGGCCCGGACCTGATCTGCTCATGATTTGCACCAGATCCATTTCCTCAGTGTCGATTGGTGTCTGGCTTTCTCATCTGGGAATTTTGTCTTGATCTTTCTCTGTATCTGTGCCTGGGTGGTTCACACACACACACACACACACACACACACACACACACACACACACACACACACACGCCTTCAAGGCCTTCTCTGAAGGCCTAACTATTTTCAAACGAATGAAAAATAATAGTGTCTTTAATAACATTGTACTTTAGCATTTATTATTTGCTTCTGCTTCTCCTTCCCGATCGTTCTTGACTACTGATATCCTACCGCTGTCCATATGTGATTTGATTGGCAGATTGTGTGAACAAATAGTGAGGGGGTGCGATACATTTTTATCCAATCGCACGTCTTCTCTTGTTAAGTCCCGCATCAGGCCTTTACAAGGAATCACTGCGTTTTCGGTACCTAAGCAACCATTAGAAATCATATGTTTGGATTCGGCTTGATTGATGGCTACATCTGACTGATTAGCCAATCAAATCGACCTGTTATGGCGAGGTAGGCAGGTCTGACTGCAGCTGGGCCTGCAATGTTCGAAAAGAATACCCGGAACCGTTCATCACGAATTTTGACGCTGTCTGTTTTACGTGATGAACTTCGTGAGCAACTTCTGTCAGTCAGACAGACAGACATTCACTGGAAAAGTACATGTCACACTGACATGACTATGGTTATAGTTATGAACAGTAAATTGACCGTTTTTGTTTAAAAAATATATATTGATAAGCCTTCATTAAGCAAAATAATATAGGCTAATGTACGTTATAGTGTCAGCTAGACTACATGTTAGCAAGATGCACATAACGTCAGCTAGCTCTGCACGTAGCTGGTAACCTATGCAGGAATTGGTCAGTTTTGTTTCATGTTTATTTGATAACATAGGCTTGTAGTACAGTAGTACTATAGATGCTTGTTATCTGGCCCTTTTCTATATAAAAAAAAAACCTTTTTGTGCCTCTTGCAGACTGCAGTGTCTGCTTGATTACTCTACTGTATGCTAGCTTGAAGTTGTGTTGGAGTTGGTGGCTTTGGTGAAGATGTCTGGATCGGCATCTATGTGAAAACTATCATTTGTCTTTGGTTCCCTGCCCTGCTAGTTTAGTCTGACTTTTTATCTCTCTGGGTTTTGTGGAAATGATTGGTGAAATCAGACCATCAGACCAGGCTATCAGACATTCTAAAATAGCCAACAAGCAGTAGTGCTAGCAGCATTAGGGCAATACATCTGGTGACTTTTATGTTTAATAGCATGGTGGTGTGCTGACATTTATTTTTATAATTTTCTGTTGAGACATTTTCTCATAGTGTAGGCCTACCGCGAAATAGCCTACGTTTGGCAAACACTGTAGTATAGCCTACTGTAGTTCCACATGAGTAATCAGAGCAGCGTGGCACCTAGAACAGTTGCACTGTAACGTTAACGTTAAAGCTACAGCTAAATAGGAGAGCCACAGTCTGAAGCAAGTTTGCTGATGTCAGATTAAACTACTAAATGGTTTGGACACATCATTGTAGACCGGTGGCAGTGCTATATGTGCGTGCGAGTCATGAACATAAATTAGGCAACCGATAGCCTAAATATTTCAAAGTAGTCTGCACAAACCCATACTAGAGTACACTTGGTGTTCACTTTCAATATGACATGGACTAAATTGCACGTCTTTACTGGACAGCAGCAGGCAGCAGTTTATAATGTACTTGTGAATATGGGTGGTAAATAAATAGCCTAGCAGCCTACTTTGCTGCTGAGGATGATCTGTTAACCAATAAGCAATCGGAGCATTAATTGCTTGTGTAACGAAGATTCTAGTGCTACACAGACTCTCATAAGAGAGAGAACCCCCCCCCCATGGAATGCTGGGAAATTGCAAATTTTAACGCTGAAATGGAAAAAAAAAATCTCCCCCGTAACGCCCCCCAAAAAATAGTCATCAGTGAAGGCCTCACCACTGAACGCACGGTCCGCCACTGCCACGTACACACACACAGACAGACAAACACACACACACACACACACACACACACATAGTTTGTTTAACCACAACAAACAGTAGCACATCAGCTCAGACAGCAAGAGCACATCAGCTCAGAAGTCTTGTCCCCAATGCAAGATCGATTTAGTCCTCAGATGAACACATATGCTGATCGACACACAAGTCCTCTTACTGCTATTAGTCAAATTGGATAACTGTGCTGGTTATGTGTAGAAACAGGCTGACACTTACTACACACTAGATCATGGGTCGAGGACTGTGTGGTGGTGGTTGGATGAATTGTCAGTGAAGAGACCTCAGAAAGATGCCTCATTAAATCATTGTTAGGTATTCCATAATCGATGGAAGACCGCTCTCGTGATAACTTGTTCTCGGACAAAGAGCCACTGAAATGTGTGCTGTTGGCAAAAACGCATCCGATAATGAATGAGAAGTGGTGGAAATCTTCACGTTGCTTTGCCTCTGAGGAAGTTAAATGTGTTTTCCATCAAGATTCTCCTGTGGGGGTTTTTTGGTAATGTATTGCACATGCCGGAGTCGCAAACAGCTATCCTAAGTCACAAACTATGGCATGCCGTCAAACCGACACCTTCATCGACTGTTCGGACAGGAGACGGCGCGGAGATCGGGCGAGGTCCGCGTCAGGAGTTATTCACATTTCAATAAACTTTTACCTCGTCCGCTGTCGGTTTTCAATAAAGTTGGGTGATTTACGACACAGACTCGCCTTTACTCGCCGCGCTGATAATTGGATGCTTCTTAAAGGATGAGTTTTATTGATTTTGTCCGCGGCCACGGACGGTGGTGAGCTGAAGTCTCTTGTTTCTTTTCTGTCGTTGTGTGTGTGTGTGTTTTTTAAAGGCTTTTTTTCGACGGTGCAGTCAGAGGATCAATGTCTGTGAATCTTACCCCCTCGTAACCCCCCCAGCCAGCTTGTTGGAGCTTGTCCAGATTGATAGATTGATTGATTGAAACCTGTAATAGTTCATGGTGTTTTTTTGTCACTTCTGTCACGGGAATGAGCATTCATCACCACACGCCAAGCATCCACTAATATCTGTCTTTGCACATGGGGACTGTGTGTGTGTGTGTGTGTGTGTGTGTGTGTGTGTGTGTGTGTGTGTGTGTGTAAGGGAGGGAGGGAGGGTTGCTGGAGCATAGATAGATAGATAGATAGATAGATACTTTATTGATCCCCAGGGGAAATTCAAGGTCTCAGCAGCACACAGACAATACAAACACATTCTTTAACAGCAGAAAGAGTAATTAAAGTATATAATATAAAAACACAACTAAGCAATAAGGACAGTAGAAGATAAAGAATATGCTAAATATACTAAAATACAAATTATACTAACACTTAATCTAAATCAATACTAAAAAATAGTAATCTAAATCAATACTAAATAATAGTATCCACATAGTGGTGATTAATCAATCAGAGGCGCTTGCAATGCAATGACTGAGGCAGGGACTGAGCCTGTGATTCTCTGTGCATACAGTAGTAAGGTAAGGTAAGGTGCTCTGTGTGAATGAGTGTCAGGGTGATAGTGGAATGGTGATAGTGGTCATGGTGATAGTGCAAATGAGTAAGTCCAGCAGTGCAACCATGCAGAAATAAAGTAAAGTAAAGTCTATAAATCTATATATTTAACTATTTAAGAAAAGGTATAAGTGTGGCCACAGTTCGGCTGTGGCATGGAGGGAGGGGTTATGCATATGTGCTAATATAGCACACAAACAATGAGGCAGAAAGACAATGGTACAAGTGGCTAGTGGCATAAATAATCACCGTAGGTATTTGGATTTGTCTCCTTTTTCCACTTGTCTCAGTGCCTGAACAGTGGTGATTGGACTTCATGTTGTCTTATTTCCCTGCATAACTTTGTCCGTAGTCGAGTCACTGAGAATAGAAATGGCGCTATACCATTGCCCACTCCAGCCAACTAAAGACCTGAAACACGTACTTCTCACTGCACTTAGTGTGTGTCTAATATAACTTCAATAATCCAATGACTTTAAAGAATTATTGAGATGTTAAAAGAAGTGTGAAAGATGTCTTTTTACAGTCATTGTGTTAATCTGTTGGCGTTCCATTCTCCACACAATTGCATCATTGCAGTGGTGTCGAACTAATCAGTAACCTTTGACGTTACACTGAGCTTGTTTCCCATACATCCACAGCTTTTGTTCAAATATGCCCCGACTCTTCCTTGATCACTATTCTATGCCGCATTTGATAATAGCCTCTAGTTACTGTGCAACTAGGGATATGTAATATTAAATGTGGCCTCAATGTCTTCTCTTTCTGGAGATTTCCCAAACATCACAGTGGACAATTGCAGTCCAGCTGTCTGTATCCTCTACATCAGTAGCTTCAGATCAATCTGGCTTATTGTGACTGGTAACAATGGACTTCCTCTTTACACAACTAAACCCCTGCACTACATGGGGCCGCTTTTGTTTTAGCGAAAACAAAAAACAGAGTGGAATTGTGGAACGGTGAATAGTAAAAGATGTCAAAAGAGAATCCATGGGTCTCTTTCAATGATTGACTGCTGGACTTTAATACATTGACCAACTGGTTAACAAATACATATTGTGTGTGTGTGTGTGTGTGTGTGTGTGTGTGTGTGTTAAGATTAAACTCTGTTTAGTTGCTCTGTCTTTTCTCTAACTCTAACTTTCCCTCTCTTTTTTTCTGTCATACTTTAGTTTATGTATCAGACTCACTCTATCCATCTCTCTGTGTCCCTCTCTGTCTCAACCCCCACCCCACCTCTCTCTCTCTCTCTCTCTCTCCCTCTCTCTCTCTCTCCATCTCTCCTTCTCTTCTCCAGACTAGACGGGGTCTTTAATCTGACCTCATCTGAGGACCACCCTTACAGCCTGTTCACAGCACCACTGGGACCAGTCAGGGCTACTGGGGCTTTTCTCCTTCGCCATCATCAGCACAAACATACAGCAGACACACACGCACGCACACACGCACGCACGCACGCACGCCCGCACGCACACACACATGCAGCAGACACACACACAGACACGCACGCACGCATCAGTACATATTTCTCTTCCTACAGTCTGGTTCACACTCTTTCTCTGTGTCATACTTTGCTTCAGTCTGACTTGGACTCAACCTGCCCCCCCATCATCCAGGCACACTTGTGTTGACATAGAAGCTATTCTGTCCAGATTTGAGCTTTTTTACTTTCATTTTTATTGCTATTTTTTTATTGCTAAGTTTTATATAATCTTGCAAAATGTTAAATGTGGGCAATAGTGTTTTTGTTCAAATTCAAAAACTTTCCTTCTCTTTCTCTTATCCAGGCAAACCAGGGTCTTTAATCTGACCTCATCAGGGGACCACCATAGGCCATGTTAGAACCTTACAGCACGTCTTTAATCTGACCTCATCAGGGGACCAACATAGGCCAGGCTAGACCCTTACAGCACATCACAGCTCCTCTGGGACCAGTACGGGTCATTGGGCCCTCTCACCCACCTCATCAACACAAACACACACACACACACACACACACACACACATATACAGTGTCCCCTGGACTGGTCCCGGGTGACCCCTGGCTGTAATAAAGTGCTTTAGTGTGTCTGGGGGTGAGGCGGGCCCCTGGTGGGAGGGGGCCAATTAGAGCCTGCCGGCCCCAGAGGAGTGTTTAGAGCGACGCACGGGCGAGATTAGACCAGTGCTGATTAAAGACCATGTAAAGAGGGGGGTGGTGTGTGTGTGTGTGTGTGTGTGTGTGTGTGTGTGTGTGTGTGTGTGTGTGTGTGTGTGTGTGTGTGTGTACACCATGTTGGATATGTAAATCTTCAGTAGGGCATCTCTGGGACTAGAGGGACGATGAAAACCGCAGCGGCATGTTTTTATCACATAGCGTAGCTAGCCCTTATAAACAGAGAATGTGCAGAAGAGTGAGATGGGGGGGGGGGGGGGGTTACTTTGCCCAGTAATGAAGTGAATTGCTGTAAAATGTCCGTGAATCAAACCATACAGCAATGGGTAGTAGTGGCATGAATGGCTGGGGTAAGACTCGACTAGTAAGACTGGAGTAACAGTCGAGCTACACAACTAAGCATTCCGTTTGCGAAGTGTAAAAAAATGTTTTAGAGGAATGTACACAGAACTCTTATGGCCCTTTTCCATTAAGGACTGGGGTTGGCTCAAGGCTTTTCCCCGGTCTTAAACACCAGGGCGTGGCCTCGGTGTTCTGTTTCCATAAGGAGCAGTAACATCGGGGACATTAGCTAACAATGCTAGACACTTCTAAACAGTGCTAAGCAACGACACCGCGAGCATACGTCAAATTAATTACAAGGACATTTAAACGTCATACCATTGATACCAAGAAGCTGTATCCATAATTCTTTTGCAAAGCATTTATATATCTGTAGATCACTTTTCTTCACAAAAATAAGCAAAGTGTTGCGTCGTATTCCATTCCTAAAGTCCTCGGTCAGCCCCGATTCGGCCCTGCCCTACTCCAGGCCTGACCTGAGGCCGTCTGGGTCGCAGCCCTGATCCGGCCTCCATCATGGAAACATAAAAAGTCTGAGGATAACGTTACTATGCACAGCCTTCCAGGTGCTGGTGATGTGCAGTCATCAATAAGATTCGAAAAAGTGAAGGATCACCGCACACTGGTGGATTTACTTTGCTGGTTTATTTTTCAGTGAACGACGCGTCTCTGAAGAGTGAACCTGATGATCCACCAGTGTGCGGTGATCCTTCACTTTTTCGAATAAAAAGTCGGAGGCTTTACCCCAGACCAGGCCCGGAGTGGGTAATCGGGAGAATCGGGAGAATTCCCGGTGGGCCGCTTCACTTTTGGGCCGGTCGAGGGAAAAATATTGACATTTGCCCCGTTGATCTATCTTCTCTTAAAGTTGGCTACACACGTTCACATTCTATGCCTAACACCGCAGCCTCTGCATGGGTTGTTCTCCCCTCCCAAGAAGAGTTGGTTGGGTCCATATAGCCCGTCTTTTCTAAAAAGTTTTCTCGGATAGCCTACCATAGCCGGGCCGGCCCTACCGTGGTGATAAGCGTCAGGGAGGATGGATGGTACAAAGAGGCCATGAGGGACTGAAAAGGCCAGGTAAAAAGACGAAAAGTATTGGGGGGAAATGCTGCCAAATGTGCCAAGCTTCCAGATACAGCTTCCGGACAGACATAAGTGGCAACTGGTAAAGAGAGATAGCCATGATTATTAGCGGCGTAATTATTGGGCTAATACTGGACGTTGTAGCGTTGTCAACCTGTTCGCAAGCAACATATTAAAATAATTAAAATATTAGCCTTTTTGTATCATCCAATATGGCGATTCGTATACTTTGCAAATATTATGCAAATATGGATAACAAATCTCAAGCTTGATCTGTGTATGCAGTAGCCTAGGCCTAAAAACAAAAGAAGCCTCTGAGCAGATCAGCCAGTCCCCCGCTGAAAATGATGAGCCCGAAATTAGCTGTAACTAGACAAGTAGAAAGGATAATAGAGTTAACCATATGAATATTGAAGTTATTTAATGTAAGAAAGAACAGTATATGACGGCAGTAGGCTACATGATCAACCTATAGTATATGCCTTGTTTGCTCAGAAGTGGGTGTAGTAAAGGAGTAAATCACCAAACAACATGATAGCTGACCCATGCAGGAAAAAACTTGTAAACAATAGTTCAATATGCCTCCTAGTGGAATTGTGGGATACATTTAACACTTTATTTCTTCCTTCCTGTTCTTGTTAACTAACTCAATCTATCCTTGTGCAATAGTGGAATATTGGTACTAATAAAAACTACAGGATAGTAAGAGTGGAACTGTTGTTTTATTTATCCAATTTCCACCAGCACTAAAAAAGTGGGCCGGTCTTGGACCTGAAACTCCCGGGCTGAAAAGTGGCCCCACTCCGGCCCTGCCCCAGACACCAGGGTTTTGCCGCATAGTGGAAAAGGGCCTTTACAGTATGTGTGGTGTAGCCAGTTCCATTGATTATGGTAGCAGCTAACTGTTGCAGCATACGCCTACAGTACGTGCTGCTGCTAACGGAGTGCTTCAGTTAGATGCCCCGTGTAGCCTACGCGTGTAGCGCGGCTATCAGGCCTTCTTTCTGTGCACTCTCTGAAACGCTTTGGGTGCCTTGGTAAAGTGCTATATTACATAATGCAGGTTGTTGTTGTTGTTGTTGTTGTTGTGTCTTTGCCATGTTAGTTTGAAGTGCTCTAGCAGTCTGTGTACTAGGCTACTAAAAGAAACTGTGGTGACACTTTGGCTTCTAATTTCTGACCTGCAGCTCGGCAGGACAAAGTCCGTTGCTCATGATCTAACGCTAATTTAATTACGAGGCAAAATTACTTTTCTACTTCGATATTATGTGTATGCCCAAATATGGCTGGGCCAGCACAGTGCATGGGTGTGCCTGCATACAAACAAGGAAGTTCTCTGTAAAAAGAATTGCTTTAAAGCCATTTCCATGAAACATATATTAGCTTACATTAAAAAAAGGTCCTCTCAATCATCCAACGCTTCTTTAAAGTCAAGCTTCATCATGTGCCTCTACATAATAATAATCAGTTTCACCAGGGATTTCACTGTATTGTTCTCTCTACTCTGAACCCAAGGCACGGCATCTATATATTAAATTATAATATATATTATATAAAAATTATCTATATATTAAATTATAATATATATTAAATAAAAATATTACTAAATATAACTTAGTGGTACATGAGTATGAATAAATTGGATCAGTACATGGTATTCCAAAGTCCGAAGTTTCTTTAAAATATGGTTTAACCTTAGAATACATGCCTTCGGTATTACCAGTCACTATGCAAAAAAAAAAGTGATTGTCTGATTTAAAACAGTTTTTGACTGTGCAATCATACTTTTAATATTTATAATATGTTTAAAGGTGAAATATTGGACTTGGACTGGAAGGAGCCTGCTTAAGAATATATATGAAGGTGACATAAGACCCAGAGCCCTTTTTCACACTCTTCCTAGGCTTTGGTTTGTCAAGTGGTGTGTGTTTGCTAATGGGTGCGCATTGTTGGCTCTCCTTGAGAGGGGGGCCTTTTGTAATAGGCTTATGCAGGGTATTCATGGAGTTCACCATGGCAAGAATAAGTAGCCGCTGAAGTGCTGGAATGGGCCTGATTCTCACACTAGCGATGGGCACTGGTGCCACCCGATACCCTGAAATTACCCCCCATTGTGCCTAATCCACCTTCTGTGGCGGCATCGCTCAGATGGGACCTGCCTCGTCACTCACTGGTAGAGTTACACAGGGATGGGATTAAGGGTGTGCTAGGGTGCGTGTGTGTGTGTGTGTGTGTGTGTGTGTATTGTGTGCGTGTGTGTGTGTGTGTGTATTGTGTGCGTGTGTGTGTGTGGGTGTGTGTGTGTTGTGTGCGTGTGTGTGTGTGTGTGTGTGTGTGTGTGTGTGTGTGTGAGAGAGAGAGTTCTCTTGTTTTAAGTGGTCTGTCCCAGTGTCTGGCATGGACCACTGATAAACTAAAAGTCACTTCTCTTTTGGACTAAAAAGCAGATTTTTTGAGTGTGGTGTGATTCGTGTGATCTCCTCTTTAAAGATGTAGTACAGCCATTCAATATTGTGGTTGTTGTTGTGTGTGTGTGTGTGTGTGTGTGTGTGTGTATGTGTGTGTGTGTGTGTGTGTGTGTATGTGTGTGTCTGTGTGTGTATGTGTGTGTGTGTGTGTGTGTGTGTGTATGTGTGTGTGTGTGTGTGTGTGTGTGTTTCTCCTGAATCCAACATGTGGAGTGAGTATTGTAAAGAAACAGATCACTGATGAAAGCTAAACTCAAACAACTGTCCTTAATTTAGGCTATGGAGGACCCAGCGTGCCATGGCACATTATGCAGTAGTACATTGGTGCTTCATTCACCTCTCCTCGCGTGAGCTGCAACCAAGCTATCATATTATGGCTAATTGCTAACACCGGACGCGTCAATCACAATAAAAAAATGCGAAAACTCAGGTGATTGGAGAGAAACACCATCTTAACAACTCTGAACTCTGCGAAAACCAGATGGCAAACTATTTACAGTGTAAGAGATGTGTGTTTACGTTGTGTTAGCGTGCACAGATGTGCCAGCTGGCTAATTGAACAAACCAAGAAAACAGGCTCCAGGAAGCAACATGTTTGCGGAGGGGAGTGTGAGGAGTCAATCGGTGAAATGATTAAGGTACGGAGTCCTGTCAAATCTTTCTGCATTTCTCTTTGTGAGGTTTTACCTCATTTAGTCTAGCTTCCTTTTCCCTCTCCCCATCTCTCTCTCTCTTTTTCTCTGAGTCACCTTTTAACCACAGAGGGTATTTCCAGAAAACATGCAGCATGTCATAAAACTTTCTTAGCTTTGTGAGTCGGACTCAGCATACCACGCAGGTACACTAACACACACGCAGAAACACACACACACACACATCAAACACAATTATGACCACATCAAACACCACCATAGATGAAGCATACTCTACTAGACAGATTTAACTCAACTTCAGCACAATTTTGCACATTATTAAAAATTATGATATTTTGTTTATTTATTTTGGTTGATTGTTTATGTATTTCTTTGTTTTAGAATAAAATATTAGATGTGTATAATATACTAAGGGTATATTATGTGCTGGAATGAAAGACTGAGAGATAGAGCTTTCAATCTGTTCTTAGAAGGATTCCGGTTGAAGCACAGGTACTTTAAAATGAAAATAAATCAGACTTTAGTGTAATGCTCTACAAAATGTCGACTTTTTTTTGTTGTTTTTGTCCCCAAGTTACTATTAGCTCAATGTTGTTTTCTGTGTCGACGTAAATGCCTTAGGAATGCACGTTTGCTTATGCACATGTTTGAAAGAGTCTGTAGCCTCTTCAGCTGTCAGCATATGGTTCATGCAGATTAAACGATAAACCCTGCATGGCCTTTCTCCATTTTTATCATAACCTGTTTTTTCCCCCAGCATATTTTTCTCACTGCTGTGACAGGAGACATGGGTTTCTGCTATTCCATAAATTCCCAAGGGAACGCTGGTAATCCCTGCCGGCAAGAACTCCATGCTGGTTTTTTTCCTCTGACTTCCTCCAATAAAGGAGACCTGTGGTGGTTAATTCCAACTGTGACCAAACCGATTATCTGCCACAACAAACCTGCCAGCCTCACGCTGTGTGTGCCCTGTGTGTGTGTGTGTGTGTGTGTGTGTGTGTGTGTGTAAGTGCTCTGTGGATGTGCATGACACACACTGTTCTGGTTTTGTGTATTTTTTGTGTGTGTGACGGTATACCCTGCTGTGCGTAACAAGTGTGTGTGGGTTTTGATTGTGTGCGTGAGCGTGCATGTATGCTTATGTGTGTGTGTGTGTGTGCATATGTGTGTGTGTGTGTGTATGTGTGTCTGTTTGTGTGTGTGACTAGGTATGTACATGCATACTTGTCTTTGCAGCATGTATGTGCTTTATGCATGCAGCGAACGTGTGGACGGTGTCTATAGGTTGCCTTGTCTCTATAGGCTGTTGTTATGCCCACAAAAGGGGTTCAGGGTGAGCAATTAGTCACAAAGAAGTCATGCTCTCTGTTTTTGCTGCCCATGCCAACGTCATTAGCCCCACTCCTGTCACCTGCTAGGCACAACATTGTCTCCCTGTTACGTAAAGTGTTTTTGATTTGCCCTTAGACTGGTGGGGTCGACTTGGTCTTTGTCGGTGGGACGTTAGCATGTTAGAGCCAGACTTATAAGTCGAGTACCTATTTATAGGTTTTAGACAGCAGGCTTGTGCAAAATTCCGAATTTTAGAATGGATCTCCATTCAATTCACGAATTGGAATTTGAATTAAATTGGCTCCGCCCCACAGGAAGTTTAATTTGAATTGGAATTGGAATGACAGGAAGTGGAATTAAATTCATGGCAATTCAATGCAATTCCACAGTCAAACAACAGGAAGAATGTGTTGTCACATGCATTCAGTTTTGGGAAAGTAAAATTGAATAGCTATTCTTCCTTAAAATGTTTAGTTAGTATAACTCAGTTTTTGTCTTTTGTTGATTATGTTGATTTTGCTTTTTGATAACTTGGCTAAAAGGAGTAATTTAAGTGAACATGATCATTTAAATCGAGTAAACTATACTTGAATTGCTTAAGTTGTGCTACACTGTGAAGTTAGTTAGTTAGTTAACCTTACTTAACCTGTAAAACATGCAAACCGATTGCCTTGAAATTACAGACTAATCTGGGATAGGAATTCTAAGTTGTGCAAACGAATGCTTACTTTGTGTAGTACACTTACACTAAGGAGAATTCCTATTTAACCTAACTTGGTCATTACAAATATATTGTGTAAACACAAGGTGTGCTAACTGATGTTACATTCTGCACTTCCAGAATGCCACTGCCCTGGCCCACATATTTGTAAAGATATCACATATTAATCCTTACTGAAATTCAATCTTAAAGGTAAACTATGCAGTATTGGCAATTTCCTTACTGATTTTTTTTTCCGTTTTTTGCTTATTTTTCGCTTGCTCTGTCATGACGAATCTCTGAGAAACTCCATCGCTACCTTTTTCTAGCCGGTGCCTGGCGTCTATGTGTATTTGAATGCAGTAAAGCAATTTGTTACACTCGTTATACTTCCTGACACTGAGGCCGTCAGGCCGCCGGCCCACAGTTGCAAGGGTGGTTTTTCCGCTCACAGGCGCTAGGGGGAAGCGAGACGGCCACCATTCAACCCGAAAAAAGTCATATAACCATTCCAATGACTCTGAAGCTGGTAAATTAAGGTAAATTAAGCTAAAAACACTTGCATATTAAGCTAAAAACCTGCATAGTGTGCCTTTAAATTACAAGTGACAGTGACAAATATATAAATATATACTGTTGGTGTGTCATTTATGTGGATGACTATCCAAAACACTCTAATGCTGTGGGTAGAACTTCAGCAACATGTTACATTGGTATTTTGTTTTACTACACTCTGAAAGTACTGCACAATGAAGGGGAGACCTCACTATGTACCACCAATATGTGGCACACAACTGGGTTTGTCCAGCGGTTCAGGGAACCCCCTAATCTTTGATGTCCACAGTGAGTCAGGACTTTGTTTTACCACTTCATTCAAAGGCCTGATTTTGGCATTTCAGTGTATCCATGATGTTGTGAAGGCATTGGGGTTGATATTAATATCCTGACCAGAGAGGATAGTGCATGTAATGGACAGCCACTAACACCACCATGTCTAATAGCAACATAAGTTTGCAAGGAGAGCACCCATAAAAATCCTAATCAAGCTCACATTTAGCCTCAGTAACTTAGCAGAGACAGGGTACCTGTATGTATGGTTTCCAGCTACAGATCTGTGTCTGTCTATAACTGTCAGCACTAGTTCTACTCACAGGTTTGGTCTGTTTTGGATAGTCATTGATGGGGTGATGTATCAATATAAATCACATATCAATTACACAACAACACTATATATAGCCTTTAGTGTCACTGTCACTTTGTTATTGTAACTTAAGATTGAATTTCAGGAAAGATTAATATGTGATCCCTTAAACAATATGTAGGCCGGGTCTGTGGTATTCTGGAAATGCATTTTTGTCATATCAGTTAGCTGAACTGTGACATTAGTTAGCACAACTTCAATACACCTTTTGTGTTAAATAAACATACAGTATACTTTACTTGTAATTGTAATGACCAAGTTAGTTGAAATAGCAATTCTGTGTACTGTACTGTAAGTGCACTACTCTAAGTGAGCATTCATTTGCACAACTTGACATTACAGACAAATCTGGAATGGGAATTGCATAGACAATCAGTTTGCATGCTTTTCTTAACAGGTTAACTAAGATTATAAACTAATTTTATAGTGTAGCACAAACTTCAGCAATTCAAGTATAGTTTACTTGACTACTCTACCTCAAAATGAAGTAACACTCATTTTACGCAAGTAATCTCAACAAAAGACAAAACCTGAATTCTACTTACTATAACATTTTAAGTAAGTAAAACTATTGTTTTACAGTGTGGAAATATAATTTGTTACTGTTTAAGTTACAAGTTGTGTGTTTAATGCTATCATGACATATACTGTGAGGGTTTATTGTAAAACACTACCCTTAAATTATGTATATGAATTTCTTCGAATTTCATTGAATTTCAATTCTACTTCCTTTAATTCAAATTTGAATTGTAATTCTACATCCTGTTTTTGACCTTAATTCAAATTCAATTCAAATTCAAGAATTGAATTGGAATTTAGGAGTCATTCTCAATTAAATTCTGAATTGTGCACAAGCCTGTTAGACAGACGTCTTGAGTGTAGAGATGATCGTGAAGTTCTGGTGATGTCTCTTTAGGCTAACAAAGCCAGGAGGATAGTATATTAGTTATACAATTAGTAAATAGTATTGTACATGACCCAGCTAATACAAATTGTTTGTGTGTGTGTGTGTGTGTGCTGGCTCGGACTGGTAATCTGTACAACAGGGCAAATGCCCGGTGGGCCGGTCCACATGTGGGCCTGTGACCTCCGGGATTTTTTTTTTTTTTTAAAGTTATTTAGCCTATTTCATCATGTAGACCTAGGCTTAGCCTATAAATGCAGTTGCATCCATTTGGATTGGGGGGTGACAGGTCAATCATTTTGGCCTCTTCATGACAGGTTCAGTGTGTGTTACGATCACGCCCCCCTGCCCCACCCCTCAAGTGGATTTGTCCAAGCAGCCGCTTGGTTTGTGGGGAAATATAGCCTACGAGTCCATGCATGGTAGCCTAGGCTATATAAGTGCCCTCCGCTGGCTGGTGTTCACATTATCGCAGTTTAACCGTAAACAGCAATCAGAGGTGTCTAATTTTATTCCATAAATATATTGTTTTTATAGACGTAAGTTGCACGGGCTACGAAGAGCTTCCATTTACTGCACCATGTAGGCTACTGTAGTGCGGTTTGTCTGTCAACATAAAAAAAACTCCGGGTACCTACAATTTTCGCACAACTTGGTGGAAAAGTGTAGCACAGGTTAAAGAAAACCTATTCATGTTTGGACTCAAAAGGAACTTCAAAGTATTTCCCATATACTAGCCTTTTAGCTCACAACGACAGTGAAAGTGGAACTTGGAAAGTGGAAGTCTCTCCACCGAGTGTTACATTAGATGCACAATCAATTGCGAGTCGATGCACATATAAAGTATCAACTGGTAGGTTAGTAACGAAGGTAGCCTAATTTTGCAAAATCTGATGACGGCACACAAACTTGGGCAAAAACGTTTAGTATACACTTGTGGTGATAGCCTACAGTTAATGTGAATCTCTGACTATAACCAATGTAGAAGATTTGCACCAAATAGGCCTAACTGTGGTTGTGTTTCTACAACATGTTGGCACAAATCATCATTTCTGTCAACCATGACGATCTTCATGCATGTTCAGTAGCCTATTTTTCATTTAGTCAAGCAGTGACATGTGGTTTAATCAGTGTTGGGCAAGTTACTTCAAAATCGTAATAGATAGATAGATAGATAGATAGATAGATAGATAGATACTTTATTGATCCTCAAGGATATATTATGTATTACTTATTACTGTCATTTCAAAGTAATTCATTACATTATAATATTACTGTCTCTGAATTGTAAGGCATCCCAGATAGCAAGGTGACATTGATATGATGTTGATTTTCCATCCAAATCATCATTTTGGTTGAGATTGAAATCTCAATGGTAAATAGACATTGAATCAGCATTACAATCCTGACAAAACCCCGACAGTGCATGAGCATAGATAGAGAGACATCGAAACAACATTGGTTTATAGTTTATATTGCCATAATCGATAGAGCATCGATACATAGTTCAGTAAAAGATATTGAAAAGTCATGGATGTATGGTTTACTGGGAAATTTTGACGTGGTCATTGAAAAGTAGTGGATTTTTAGTTGACCGCGCGACGACGTTTGAACTGTCCGGCGGGAGATCATTTTGAGCAACGGTTCAGTCAGACCAACCGTGTTCAGCTCTCTGTCAAGTTCGCCGCTCCACCTTAATGGTAAGCAAGCATTTATTTATCTAACGATAATGTTTCAATGTGAAATTGTACTACATTAAATTCGGGCATGTTTACAGTCTATGTACATCGTAGCCTACTGTCTAACTTACAAACTCATTCATGCTTGAGTCAACTTAGGCTAGCTACGTTATCGTTGCTGGTCAAATTAATGTTTTACGTTAACGTTAGCAGTTCATCATAATGTTATGTTAACGTTACTCGGCAGTCTGATTTATAATTAGGCCTTCCTTAACGTTAGTTGTCAGTAAGTTAGAGTTTATTATATTCATATGATTTACATAAAATGTTTGTTGAGTTTAAACTTTTACTGTCAAAATGATAGGCTGAAGATGATGTGCTGCTGGCTAACGTGAACCATTACTTACCAGCTAGCTAGCCTAAATTGACTCAAGCACAGGCTCGGACTGGTAATCTGTACAACCGGGCCGGTCCATATGTGGGCCGGTGACCTCCGGGATTTTTTTTTTTTTTTTTAAAGTTATTTAGCCTATTTGCGGCCCGTCATGTAGACCTAGGCTTAGCCTATAAATGCAGTTGCATCCATTTGGATTGGGGGGTGACAGGTCAATCATTTTGGCCTCTTCATGACAGGTTCAGCGTGTGTTACGATCGCGCCCCCTGCCCCACCCCTCAAGTGGATTTGTCCAAGCAGCCGCTTGGTTTGTGGGGAAATATAGCCTACGAGTCCATGCATGGTAGCCTAGGCTATATAAGTGCCCTCCGCTGGCTGGTGTTCACATCATCGCAGTTTAACCGTAAACAGCAATCAGAGGTGTCTAATTTTATTCCATAAATATATTGTTTTCATAGACGTAAGTTGCATGCGCTACGAAGAGCTTCCATTTACTGCACCATGTAGGCTACTGTAGTGCGGTTTGTCTGTCAACATAAAAAAATCTCCGGGTACCTACAATTTTCGCACAACTTGGTGGAAAAGTGTAGCACAGGTTAAAGAAAACCTATTCATGTTTGGACTCAAAAGGAACTTCAAAGTATTTCCCATATAGTAGCCTTTTAGCTCACAACGACAATGAAAGTGGAACTTGGAAAGTGGAAGTATCTCCACCGAGTGTTACATTAGATGCACAATCAATCTCGATGCACGTAAAAAGTATCAACTGGTAGGTTAGTAACGAAGGTAGCCTAATTTTGCAAAATGTGATGACGGCACACAAACTTGGGCAAAACGTTTAGTATACACTTGTGGTGATAGCCTACAGTTAATGTGAATCGCTGACTACAACCAATGTAGAAGATTTGCACCAAATAGGCCTAAAGGCTGTGGTTGTGTTTCTACAACATGTTGGCACAAATAGTAATTTCTGTCAACTATGACGATCCCCATGCATGTTCAGTAGCCTATATTTTTCATTTAGTCAAACAGTGACATGTGGTTTAATCAGTGTTGGGCAAGTTACTTAAAAATCGTAATATATTATGTATTACTTATTACTGTCATTTCAAAGTAATTCATTACATTATAATATTACTGTCTCTGAATTGTAAGGCATTACACTATTGTATTACTTTTAAGTTACTTTTACCAAAATATCTAGAAATATGGATTTGGAATTCTAAATGCAGTTTATTATGCTTAATGTAGCTCATTGCACTTCTAATGGAGGGTGATGTGGTACAACATAATGACTGAGCTAGGCTTAAGGCTACAGTAGAATGCAATAGGTGCAGTGATGGCTCATGATGCAATACAAGGAACTATCATAGCCAGAATTTTGTTTAAAGAAGACAAAAGGTCAAAGTCTGGTCAATTGTGATAGAAATGCTGTAACTTTAGGCTTAGGCCTACTCATTAAAATCAACAGAGAGCCCACTACCTGTATATTGTAACCCAAAACTTAAAGACATGTCAAGATAGGCTACACAGTGCAGCTACTGGCCATTTTGGTGCCCTAACTGATGAAATACAGTATTAACCTAAGTATGTCATCATATGGCCAACTATAAAGATGTAATCTGACTGTTCCCAGGGATGAGTAGTATTTCTGAAACATGTAATATGTGTTTCAAATGCAAAATAGTATTTTGTCATTTGTATTTTATTGGGTTGAAGGAAATGGTTCTGTATTTTGTATCAAAATACTTTATTGGTGTGTATTTTTGTATTTTAAAAATACTGCAAAATACTAAATGTGAAAAACACAAAAAAAGTAGATACTACAGACAGGTGTAATGAATAATTGGTAATTAGGCAACAATGGTTTATGTTTATCGCAATCAGCTAATGTGAGAACAGCTGTGTTCAACAACACTTACAGATTTTCAGTGACGGCTATTGCTGAAGCATCAGCCCTGGTCTGAAGCACTGGTGTGAAGTGGTACGCAAGTAAAGATGAGCAAGTTGACCTGTGCAAGTTCACATAAGGACACTGACAAAGGCAACCATGTCCCATTGTCTCCATGCCAATCTTTAACAGAAAAATGTCAGATATCTCAACCACAATGACATCAATAGATGGTAAGGTGTTGAGTGTGTTTGAATTCCCTTCCTTGTAGCATCCTTTTCTGCATTCCACAGTGGGGAGAAGTTCACCTTGTTTAATTAAATAAAAATTCTATTTCCTTATTAGCTGCATACTTGAGGTTGGAGATATTAAGGCACGTCAAGTCTCTCACATACTGGAACTTCAAGATACATAGCCGTATGATTTTCTTATTCAGTTCTGCACTGGAGTTGAATTACGAATTTTGGCACAGATACACAATTATGATTTTGGCCTATTGATTATAATGTGGTTAATTGAAAGCTCTGTCAGTCATTTGGATAAGCATCAGCTAGATGACTAAATGTAAATGTAAATTCTTGAATTATTCTTAATTTTGATCACACTACATGAACTTGCATATGGTATACGACAGGGGCCAAATTGTATTGTTTTTTACTATATAGTTTTAATAGGCTAAATGTTTGGGATAAAAAAAAGCTTTTTTTGCAGTGCTTCCATACTTCCTTGAAAAAAGTATTTTGAGTATTTTCTAAATACAAAAATACAGTATTTTATTTTGATACATACGTAATATGGTTAGGCCTACTGTATTTTGTAGTTTATTTTGATACATTAAAAATGAGGGTATTAGGTATTTTATTTAGAAATACATTCTGATGTATTTTTGCCCATCCCTGCCTGTTCCCAGCATTAGCACAACACTTTGCGATGATTAGCTTGTCACCTGTGACGATATATGGTAGGCCTAAGTGACTGACCTATCTGGGTACACTCAACACCTTACCATATATTGATGTCATTGTGGTTGAGATATCTGACATTTTTCTGTTAAAGATTGGCATGGAGACAATGGGACAGGGTTGCCTTTGTCAGTGTCCTTATGTGAACTTGCACAGGTCAACTTGCTCATCTTTACTTGCGTACCACTTCACACCAGTGCTTCAGACCAGAGCTGATGCTTCAGCAATAGCCGTCACTGAAAAGCTGTAAGTGTTGTTGAACACAGCTGTTCTCAGATTAGCTTATTGCGATAAACATAAACCATTGTTGCCTAATTACCAATTATTCATTACACCTGTCTGTAGTATCTACTTTTTTTGTGTTTTTCACATATAGTATTTTGCAGTATTTTTAAAATTACAAAATTACTATTTTGCATTTGAAACACATATTACATGTTTCAGAAATACTACCCATCCCTGGGAACAGGCAGATTACATCTTTATAGTTGGCCATATAATGACATACTTAGGTTAATACTGTATTTCACCAGTTAGGGCACAAAAATGGCCAGTAGCTGCACTGTGTAGCCTATCTTGACATGTCTTTAAGTTTTGGGTTACAATATACAGGTAGTGGGCTCTCTGTTGATTTTAATGAGTAGGCCTAAGCCTAAAGTTACAGCATTTCTATCACAATTGACCAGACTTTGACCTTTTGTCTTCTTTTAACAAAATTCTGGCTATGATTGTTCCTTGTATTGCATCATGAGCCATCACTGCACCTATTGCATTCTACTGTAGCCTTAAGCCTAGCTCAGTCATTATGTTGTACCACATCACCCTCCATTAGAAGTGCAATGAGCTGCATTGAGCATACTAAACTGCATTTAGAATTCCAAATCCATATTTCCAGATATTTTGGTAAAAGTAACTTAAAAGTAATACAATAGTAGTGTAATGCCTTACAATTCAGAGACAGTAATATTATAATGTAATGAATTACTTTGAATAAGTAATACATAATATATTACGATTTTGAAGTAACTTGCCCAACACTGATTAAACCACATGTCACTGCTTGACTAAATGAAAAATATAGGCTACTGAACATGCATGGAGATCGTCATAGTTGACAGAAATTACGATACTGATTATATAATAACCTATAGGTCCAAATCTAAATGTTTGGGTTCAGTTTATGAAGTGTTGCTACAGCATGATACTGTGTGTTTGTTATTTATGGGGGGGAATCAGGGGGGGATTTTGGTATCGGTGGGCTTGTGTGTGTGTGGGGGGGGGGGGGGGGGGGGGGGGTCGTCGGTCCAGTAGTGGGCCAGTCCAGGAGAAAATTGCCAGGGCCGAATTTTGTTCCCAGTCCGACCCTGCTCAAGAATGAATGAGTTTGTAAGTTAGGCTACGATGTACATAGACGGAATATGATTATTCTAAAGTTTCACTTGTAAGTAGCCTTCAGTTTAACATATTTATCTAACACTGTATATCTTTCTTCTATTTCTGTTAGGTGCCGCTTCACTCAACTGGATGGTCAGGCTGACTGCAACCGTAGGCCTACTGAATAGATGGCAGGGAAGCACAGCACACGGGAATTTATAAATGAAGAAGAGTGAATAAATGCACTTGCTTTTCAAACTGATAACAAGTTGTCAATGGTTATTTATGCAAGCTTGTGTAGCCTAAACCAGACATACCTAGGCCTAGCCAAATGTATCCTGGCTGTAGATAAAGCAGGGTATGAATTTCCCAATATTTTGCCAGATTTATAGTGGTTTACTGCGGTTTAATATGAATTGAAATACCATTGAAATCGCATTGATCTTTAGTTTGGTTGTAATTTCAACATTGTTTCAATATTTATTTTAATTGAAATACAATTGAAATTCCGCTGGTCTATAGTTAATAAATCAACATTGTTTCAATATTAACTGAGGGTGCAAACTGATGTTAAATCAACATCGAAATCCGACATTGATTCAATGATTTATGGTTGACAATGTAATGTTGATTCTACATAGTTTCAATGCCCGTCTGCTATCTGGGATTACACTACTATTGTATTACTTTTAAGCTACTTTTACCAAAATATCTAGAAATATGGATTTGGAATTCTAAATGCAGTTTATTATGCTCAATGCAGCTCATTGCACTTCTAATGGAGGGTGATGTGGTACAACATAATGACTGAGCTAGGCTTAAGGCTACAGTAGAATGCAATAGGTGCAGTGATGGCTCATGATGCAATACAAGGAACAATCATAGCCAGAATTTTGTTTAAAGAAGACAAAAGGTCAAAGTCTGGTCAATTGTGATAGAAATGCTGTAACTTAGGCTTAGGCCTACTCATTAAAATCAACAGAGAGCCCACTACCTGTATATTGTAACCCAAAACTTAAAGACATGTCAAGATAGGCTACACAGTGCAGCTACTGGCCATTTTGGTGCCCTAACTGGTGAAATACAGTATTAACCTAAGTATGTCATCATATGGCCAACTATAAAGATGTAATCTGCCCGTTCCCAAGGATGGGTAGTATTTCTGAAACATGTAATATGTGTTTCAAACGCAAAATAGTATTTTGTCTTTTGTATTTTATTGGGTTGAAGGAAATGGCTCTGTATTTTGTATCAAAATACTTTATTGGTGTGTATTTTTGTATTTTAAAAATACTGCAAGCTAATCATAGCAAAGTGTTGTGCTAATGCTGGGAACAGGCAGGGATGGGCAAAAATACATCAGAATGTATTTCTAAATAAAATACCTAATACCCTCATTTTTAATGTATCAAAATAAACTACAAAATACAGTAGGCCTAACCATATTACGTATGTATCAAAATAAAATACTGTATTTTTGTATTTAGAAAATACTCAAAATACTTTTTTCAAGGAAGTATGGAAGCACTGCAAAAAAGCTTCTTTTTTTTATCCCAAACGTTTAGCCTATTAAAACTATATAGTAAAAAACAATACAATTTGGCCCCTGTCGTATACCGTATGCAAGTTCATGTAGTGTGATCAGAATTAAGAATAATTCAAGAATTTACATTTACATTTAGTCCTCTAGCTGATGCGAGGACTAAATGGGACATGGTTGCCTTTGTCAGTGTCCTTATGTGAACTTGCACAGGTCAACTTGCTCATCTTTACTTGCGTACCACTTCACACCAGTGCTTCAGACCAGAGCTGATGCTTTAGCAATAGCCGTCACTGAAAATCTGTAAGTGTTGTTGAACACAGCTGTTCTCACATCAGCTGATTGCGATGAACATAAACCATTGTTGCCTAATTACCAATTATTCATTACACCTGTCTGTAGTATCTACTTTTTTTTTGTTTTTCACATATAGTATTTTGCAGTATTTTTAAAATACAAAAATACACACCAATAAAGTATTTTGATACAAAATACAGAGCCATTTCCTTCAACCCAATAAAATACAAATGACAAAATACTATTTTGCATTTGAAACACATATTACATGTTTCAGAAATACTACCCATCCCTGGGAACAGGCAGATTACATCTTTATAGTTGGCCATATAATAACATACTTAGGTTAATACTGTATTTCACCAGTTAGGGCACAAAAATGACCAGTAGCTGCACTGTGTAGCCTATCTTGACATGTCTTTAAGTTTTGGGTTACAATATACAGGTAGTGGGCTCTCTGTTGATTTTAATGAGTAGGCCTAAGCCTAAGTTACAGCATTTCTATCACAATTGACCAGACTTTGACCTTTTGTCTTCTTTAAACAAAATTCTGGCTATGATTGTTCCTTGTATTGCATCATGAGCCATCACTGCACCTATTGCATTCTACTGTAGCCTTAAGCCTAGCTCAGTCATTATGTTGTACCACATCACCCTCCATTAGAAGTGCAATGAGCTGCATTGAGCATAATAAACTGCATTTAGAATTCCAAATCCATATTTCCAGATATTTTGGTAAAAGTAACTTAAAAGTAATACAATAGTAGTGTAATGCCTTACAATTCAGAGACAGTAATATTATAATGTAATGAATTACTTTGAAATGACATAATATATTGCGATTTTGAAGTAACTTGCCCAACACTGATTAAACCACATGTCACTGCTTGACTAAAGGAAAAATATAGGCTACTGAACATGCATGGAGATCGTCATAGTTGACAGAAATTACGATATTGATTATATAATAATCTATAGGTCCAAATCTAAATGTTTGGGTTCAGTTTATGAAGTGTTGCTACAGCATGATACTGTGTGTTTGTTATTTATGGGGGGGAATCAGGGGGGGATTTTGGTATCGGTGGGCTTGTGTGTGTGTGGGGGGTCGTCGTTCCAGTAGTGGGCCGGTCCAGGAGAAAATTGCCAGGGCCGAATTTTGTTCCCAGTCCGACCCTGTGTGTGTGTGTGTGTGTGTGTGTGTGTGCGTGTGTGTGTGCGTGTTTGCGTGTGTGTGTGTGCATGTGTGTGTGTGTGTGTGTGTACGTGTGTGTGCATGTATGTGTTCATGTGTGTGTGTGCATGTGTACGTGTGTGCATGTGTACGTGTGTGTGTGTGTGTGTATGTGTGTGTGTGTGTGTGTGCGTGTGTGTGTACGTGTGTGTGCATGTATGTGTTCATGTGTGTGTGCATGTGTACGTGTGTGTGTGTGTGTATGTGTGTGTGTGTGTGTGTGTGTGTGTGGAGTCTATGTGTATTTACACTCTCTGCTTCATTGCTGTGTGTGCCGCTCCCCCCCCCATCCCCCTCGTCCTTGACTTCCACTTCAGAAAATGGATGCCCTCTCAGATTGGAGCGGGGGAAGAGTTGACAGGTAATGGTTAGCGTGATAACTGCTCAGATTTCATCAACCGCCAGATTCTTTCTCTCATTCTCTCCCTCTCTCTCTCTCCCTCTGTCTCTTCCTCTTCCTCTCCCTCTTCTTCTCCCTCTCTCCGTCTCACTTGCTCGCTCTCTCCCTCTTCCTCTCCCCCTCTCACTTGCTCTCTCTCTCCCTCTTCCTCTCCCTCTCTCTCCCTCTCACTTGCTCTCTCTCTCTCTCTCCCTCTCTCTCTCTCTTTCTCTGTGGCAGGGAACTCTCAGTGAGATTACTTGTCAGGCAGCAGATCAGATGCCTCTCCCCCTCTGGCATTTGCTTTGGATGGAGGAGAGAGAGAGAGAAAGAGAGGGAGAGAGAGAGAGAGAGATGGGGAGAAGAAGGGAGAAGAGGGAGGGAGGACAAATGATGTAGCAGTACAAAGGAGAGAGAGAAAGAGCTTTTACGGTATAAAGTCTGTCCAGAGAAATATTTATAACATAAAATGATTCATTGTAAATGAGAGTGAATGCTGTTTGTTGAAAATACAGTGCTCTCCATCTCGTTAGTTTGAGTAATCGCTCGGTTTGTCTCAGGAGTATAACTGTAGCCAGTAATTAATTACATCCTAGCATGTAATTAGATGAAGAATAATAATTATTTGAACCTGACGCACTTGTTGACTGATGGCTGTCTTTTTAGCCATGGCAGCACCAATCACATTTCGCAAGAGTGTCTGAAGGAATACGGTTGTCATGGCACCTCTCCATCTCACTCTCTCTCACTCTTTCTCTCTCTCTCTCTCTCTCTTTCTCTCTCCACACTCACATACACAGACACAACTTT
>NC_055977.1:6247816-6250316 GCF_018492685.1 Alosa sapidissima | reverse complement strand
TGTGTGTGTGTGGGTGTGTGTGTGTGTGTGTGTGTGTGCGTGCGTGCGTGCGTGCGTGCGTGTGTGCATGTGCGTGCGCGTGCGTGTGTGTGTACATGTGTTGAAAGCCTCTCCTGTGCCCTGCGGGTATCCCCCTGACAGACTGTCTCTGGCGGAAGGGATGGCCTCTAAGCGCAGCCTCGTCCGGACGAGCCCGCCAGGCCTGACATTGCAAATGATCAAGGTCAGACATCTCCGATTAAAAGAATGACCGTAAGATTGATTGGGAAAGCAGGGGCCAGGCAAGTCCTGCAAACATGGCGTCCGGCGACGGAGCTGACATGACTTATGGCTGGAGGAATTCTGAGAGATTACCCCAGCGTCATTTATCTGGAGGTGTCTGCAAAACGTATACAGAACGGCTGGGGGGAAAATGAGAGAGGGAGAGTGAACGAGTGCGAGGCAAAGAGAGGGAGAGAGGGAGAGGAGGGGGGGGGGGGGTGAGGAGAGGGGTGTGTAAGACAGAAAAATGAAGTGGTTTTAATACTGCGTTTTGGATGATGACAGACGAAAAGAGTTGCTTAATGCACTTCATGCCCAGTTTGCGGGATGGAAGGGCCTAGCACCTCACTTTTCAAGCCAAAGGATTTTTTTTAACTATGTGTGTGTGTGTGTGTGTGAGAGGGGGGTGACTGGAGGCTATCCAAGCCCTCTTTCCACTATCCTCTCCCTCCCTCCCTCCCTCCCTCTCTCTTTCTTTCCTTCTCTTTATTTTCTTCCTTTTCTCCTCTGCTTTTGAAGTGAGGTGCACTCAGATGGCTGTTGTAAAATAACTAGACCCACTGATCCCCCCCCCCCCCCCCCCCTCCATGGCGGTCAGTGAAGACTAAGGACCCAAAGGTGTCCCGCTGAATGCCATGTAATTAGTCACTGCTGTTCCAGGCCTCTTTAGCATCACAATGCGCACTTAACTTCTCAAAGACCCCGATTGTTTTCTGATTGCACACTTGCCCAGCTCTCCGCGACACCAGATTGGTCCTCTTTGTTTGGGAGATATACAGAGGTGGAAATGAGCATTAGGGAGAACCCTAAAATGACCCCCCACCCCACCACCACCACCACCCACCTCACTTCCACCCACCACCATCCCCATCATCACCACCACACCCCACAGCAGTTGCCCCCGAGATGGAGGGTCCTGCTAGAGTGCCTCTGACATCTGGTGCGCCGGAGATGGACAGGTGGGGTCTGCGGACGCAGGTGCGAGGAGGCGCCCGACTTTGTTTTCAACTGGCTGACTCGGGACACGGCTATTGTTGTCGCCAACTAAATCAGTTTAGTGTAAAATGGGATTGTCCTTGGGTAAGGTGCGTGATCTACTGTAAAACGTATGTATTGCCACTAGCTTTTTTAAAATTATAAGAACTTTAATTTAATTTTGATTTAATGGTTAATGCTACATTGTGCCAAAGCGGTTAATGCTACATTGTGTGAAAGCATTATAGAATCTTCGCATTGTATCGCGGAGTGATTTATTATTAGCTGTGCAAAGTCGGAGCTGAAATGTCCAGGGATATTCCAACTCATGGAACGTCTCTCGGCCAATCAAAAACTAATAAATAGTTCCATAGAACCCACTTGTTGTCTAAGAACAATGTGAGAAGAAAAAAAGAGTTTAACTGAGTGTGTTTAACTGAGTGTGTTTTGTACTGGGTGAAGTAGTGAAATGTTGGTTACCAACAACTCAACAGCAACAGTGTGTTTTGTACCTAAGTGAGTTTGTTGAGTTGCTGAAATGTTGGTTATCAACAACTCAACAACAACAGTTAAAAACAGCTAATTACATTGTGTAGTGAGCTTGTCTCGTTGCTGATTTACACTACTGGTGTCTCTACACTAATGGATCCATGTCCTCTGGCTTTGGTTTCGTAACTGCATGTTAATAACACAATAACACCTAACTAACATCATAAAGACAACACAATTATTACACAATTATTTTATCCCCACTTCCCGTCTCTCTCTCTCTCTCTCTCTCTCTCTCTCTCTCACTCTCTCTCTCTCTCTCTCTCAGTCTCTCTCATTCTTTCCCTCTCTCTCAGGTTACCGTCAGATAAATGCATGTTACAGCCTGTTTGCCAAGCGAGTTCAGTTCCCAAGGCAATTAACCAATTTCGTGTTGCCCTGGGGCTAAAAGGTGTCTCTGGGGGGAAGCAGTCCCCACGTCCTGGGGGGGGGGGGGGGGGCACGAGGCTTGCCCTGGCGATGGCAATAGCACAGCTAAGAGCCCAAATGGAAGGCTGGGGGTGGGAGGGGGGGGGGGGGGGGGGGGGGGTGGCATGCTTTTACCTCGATTTGGCCTTCCTGCTGTGGTCCTCGCTACTCTGATCCTGAGAAAGGACTCACCTGATGAGGCCAAGGGAGAGCGCTTGTGCTGCTCAATTGGTCCTGCAGGGGGGGTAATAGCTTAGGATGGTGAGGGGGGGGGGGGGGGGGGAAATGGGGGTGTCGGGGGTGGGGG
>NC_055977.1:6235316-6245316 GCF_018492685.1 Alosa sapidissima | reverse complement strand
TCATCAACAGTAAATCAGAACACACACGTCTGTGGCGCTAACAAGCCATAGACTCATCCCTTCACACCCCTATACATCTCTGGGCCTCGCGCTCTCTCAGATAAATAATGTGGTCTCTCCTCCAGGCTAACAGCGCAGGCATAGCTCCACCGTTACATCACATGGGCCACAGCTTCGGCAGCGCGTAGCGTTGAAAGCTCAATGAGTTGGGACTTACGCTGGAAACAAAAAGTAGAGTTGATAGACTAAGAACAGGGCCTGAGGAGACCACTAGAGAGAGAGGGAGAGAGACAGAAACATCAACACAGACACAAGTGGAGGACAAAAGGATGGAAGGAGACCTAGAGGAATCAAGACATTGTGTGTGTGTGACTGTGTGTGTGTGTGTGTGTGTGTGTGTGTGTGTGTGTGTGTGTGTGTGTGTGTGTGTGTGTGAGAGAGAGAGAAAAAGAGAGAGAGAGTGTGTGTATATATATATATATATATATATATAACAACACACACACAACACACACACACATATAATATTATTTTATATACTGTATATATATATTTGTTACCACTATAACATATAACACTATAGCATTATAAATAACATATGTATGTATATGTACAATGGTAAAAGTGGGGGGCGGGGAGGAACGCAGTTCCGCCACCTCAGATAAATTAATAATAAATATATTCTTTCATACCAACGATATAGCACAATGATATTGTTAAATTAAATAGTGAGTTAATTTTCCGCATGTACAGAAGTGACCAGGAAGCTAGCAATTCTTGTCCACAAAGTATTGCTACACCACGATACTCAATATGTTGTCCAATGGTGAGTCATTTTTCCCCGTTGCACCGAAACTGGATTTTAGGGTTCCCCCACCTGCCAAATTCCACTTTAACCACTGTATGTATATGTATATGTACTGTTATAATATATAATAAATAATGATATACATCATATTTTTTTAAATCCTTTTGCAATGTCTTAGGCCTTCTCTCTGGTTTTTAAGTGTATTCTTGAGAGGGCAGCTGGCGCCGCCACACGCACTCTTGTTGCTTGATTAAAAGCTGATGTGTGGCTGCCCGGAGCATGCCAGCCAGGGGTTAATAAAAAAGTTTGCATTCTCCTGTCAACACTCCCCTTCAGCAGAAAGAGCACACTCACTTTATGAACAACACGCCCGGCTGCCAAAAAAGCCTCATTCACAAGATCGGCCGTAAATCTGTCACAGGCCTCACCCGACACAGACAGAGACACGCTGACGCCTCGGTCAGTCAGACACACACGCAAACATGCCGCTCACGCCACACACACACACACACACACACACACACACACACATCCACACACACTCATACAAACATCATAAACCTTATGGATAATAATGCACAATGTATCTCACTGGGGATCTTATGTATACAGTGCCTTGACACACACACACATATACAAGTACACACACAAACATACACACATGCTCACATAAACACAAACATTTTTATCAGTTGATTTGTATTTTAACACAGAAGGCATGTCCACATATCATGCACACGACATACACACATTCATAGACATGTTACTCACCACACACGCAGATACACAGAATTATGACGCAGAACACACACACACACACACATACCTGTAACAGGTGTGTACTTATACCACCACATAGACTACATGATTGAAGCCCCAGGGAGAATAAATTAACTGCACACTATCACCATAGATACCGCTATGTGTGCTGTGTTCGGAATCAATACATTGCTGTTTACAGCACTAATATTTTGTAAAATATGCATGTGTGCAAACTAAAAGGGACCCACATTGGTGAAATGCATGGTGGGAACACTCACACGTTGTGTCTACCACTACTAGTACAATACCACATTTGTGTTCTGCGACTATTGAGAGAGGACCGTTGTTTTGAGATGTTTTTATGACCTTGTTTGTCACTTCCATAGAAGAGTGTAAGAATTCCTTTGTTTCAACCCGTCATGTTTTCCACTTTTTGCACGAGTGTGGCATATTGTGGCTTTGCATCTTTAATAGTAGATTGAAACCTGATGATTGAAGAAATTGCATTGACTTATTGAGAGGGATTACAATAATCTGTGAGCCAACACGTAAAGAGAATTGGAAAAAGCACAGCATACTGATTGAGGTGATCTGTGCATCATGAGTAAAGCATGAAGCCTGTGTTACATGGTGCCATTTAGGACAATATTGTGAGCAGACTTCGAATGTGAACAAGCAAACATTTATGCCACAGCTGTGTGGTACACTCAAAGATTGATTTTGTTTCTTCACCCTTGTTGTATTTTCCTGAAATTATTTTTATTGAGTTTTCTCGGGTCTCCACATGCGTTCAAATTTGACTTACAAATATTTTCCTTATTTCCATTTAAATATAGACATTAAGCCTGAGAATGATGGCTTAACTTTGAGAAATAAATGCTCTTCCACTCTCTCACACACACAGTCTGTTTGTCCCTTTCTGTGTGTGTGTGTGTGAGAGTGAGAGAGAGAGAGAGAGAGAGAGAGAGAGAGAGAGCCTGAAAGAACTAAATTTGCTATTGTAATGTTGATTGACAGCTCCAAGTTCTCGCTAACAAGTTGTTCTCCGGGGGACAGAGAGCAGACCGCGCGCAGATATGTCGACTAGATATTCATGTCAATCACGTTTTGTGGTCATGATAACTGTGGTGATAATCACTGTCAAAATCTTATGGCTATAATTACACTGCTGTACATGAGCTCGGAGAACGGAGACCTGCAGTCACACAACGGCAACATGGACGGGATCAAACTGCAAAAATATATGTGTTTAAAATGTTCAAAAATCAATATTATCTTCTTAAACTATGACTTCTCTCCCTCTCTCTCTCTCTCTCTCTCTCTCTCTCTGTCTCTACTGTCAGGCTTGCAAGATTGATCTTTTGAGGGGTGAGTTTCAAAGAGATTCGTTGCTACCCTCCTGTGGTAGAAAGAAGAACAAGCCTAACCATGGAGAAGTGCTGAGGTATATGGCCAACAATAATCAAGTAGGCAGCTAGTGGTAGTTCTGTACATTCAACTGAAATGTTGACACAAATACCGCTGAACCAAGATCAGGCTTACAGAATTAACTGAACTGATGCATGCGCATCTTGAAATAAAATTCTAAAGTAAATTGTAAATTCTAAAGTAATATTGCCAAGGAAAGATTAGGCTATGGATTGTGTTTTCAGGTCTACTATTGTGCTATTTCAGAGGCAAATTCCTTCTACTGAAATTGTCTTTTTCTTTGTCTCACACATAAAATAAATCAGCTGAGATCAGATCTGATCTCCTCCTTGAGAGAAATAAAGGAGTGAAAAAATTGAGAAAACATCAAAAAGACCATTTTGAGATCTTGAGAACTTAAATTAGAAGTAGACAAGAGAATGGCCTTTTCTCCGGAGATAAAACTGAAATATGAGAGAATGTCAAAAATTCCATATTGATTCAACTGAGCTCAATAGCATATTATGCCTAGGATAAATAGGATTAACAACAGAGAGATATCATTAAGAAGTTTCCAAGGGGGGGGGGTTAGGAGAAGAGCTTATTTATTCAATGTGAGACAATGACAAGAGATTTTCAAGGAAGAGATAACAATATATTAAGAATCTTGGCTGGGTTGCACCAAGAAGGATTAATCAAGGTTTATGATTGATTGTGTGTTTGTATGTTTCTAATTGTGGATATTTTTTTAACTATAGCCTATCATTTGTTCTCATTTGTACTGAAGCCATTAACAATAAAACTTTGCTGTTAAAACAATGATTTCAGGACATCAAGAAGTACGCCAATAGTTGGTGTCGGTTGAAATTAGATGTAATGCATATAACTACCACTAGAGAGCAATGTTGTCATTCTAACACCAGAGACAGCTTTGTCTACAGTGGATACATGGAAATTTGAGTTTGTTCAATCCTCAATTATTCATTGTCAACATTCAGTCACCACATTCATAATATAAACTAACTTCCTCTTAAGTAAATTTAACCTTTACTGACCTAAGGCTTATTCACTGAACTCTACAAGTTAGAACTAGGCCTTGATATTTTGCACAAGGTCTTCGACTCAACATGCCTTGGCTACAATATCGGCACTGTCTGACACTCTGTAGGCCTACTTACTGGTTGACGCAAGGGTGCTTGTTTGATTTGTCAAAAATGTAAAGAAATAACAGGTTTGTTAAGCTTGTTTATCTGTTTGCTTGTTTTTTTTTTTAAGCATTGTGTTTCCTGTTACCCTAAATGTGTGTCTTCCTTCTCCATCTACACACAGAGCTCAAGGCGCACGGCCTTCCCCATTCCTGCTATATTGCCCAACTCCGTCTGTTTCTCTGGCTACTCCAATTCAACAACTGCAGCCTCGCTGCCTGGCGCTGTTGCCTAGCAACTCTGCACAGAGTGGAACCTGGGGAGGCGGCATAGGGTGGAAGAGGGAGGGGCTGAAGCAGGTAGGCTAGGATATGCGCGCTTCAGTTTAGCCTCCCCAGGGGCTGAAGCAGGTAGGCTAGGATATGCACGCTTCAGTTTAGCCTCCCCAGGGGCTGAGGGAGGGGCTGAAGCAGGTAGGCTAGGATATGCGCGCTTCAGTTTAGCCACCCCAGGGGCTGAAGCAGGTAGGCTAGGATATGCGCGCTTCAGTCTAGCCACCCCAGGGGCTGAGGGAGGGGCTGAAGCAGGTAGGCTAGGATATGCGCGCTTCAGTCTAGCCTCAGCCCTCAAGTAGGCCTCCTTAGGGCTTTTTAATGAAAGTGCTTACAAACAACAAGACACATGTTGGTGATCACATGAAGCATCTGGATCGGCATGATAACGTGTAACCCCTGGCTCCTGAGGGTCACTGACTCACTGAAAGGGTCATTCCAGCAAAATGGACAAAGTGTACTTTCTGCTCCGCACACACACACACACATGCGCACACACACACACACACAAACACACACATGCGCACACACACACACATACACACAAACACACGCTTACACACACACAAACATACATACAAACACACGTTCACACATACACAAACACACACGCACATACACAATCACAAAGCACACACTCACAACATCCGTCACACAGACATGTGTGCAAATACACATACACACACACAAACACACACAGCAGAGAGAGGGGAGAGAGAGACAGAGAAAGGGAGATAGAGAGAATAAAAACAGAGAGAAAGAACAAGAGAAAGAGAGTGTGTGGGTGGAGGTGAGAGTGGAAAGAGGAAGTCATCAGGAGGCATCGCCGTGTCACGTCCTTATGTCACGTCCTCAGTGGAGGATGAGGCTGATCAGCCATTGGGCTAGGTCTCAAGGGTCAGACGGACGAGGGAGAGGTGAGCTGATCAGCCACTGGGTTATACGTCTCAAGGGTCAGACAGCTGAGAGAGAGGTGAGCTGATCAGCCACTGGGTTACGTCTCAGGGGTCAGACAGCTGAGAGAGAGGTGAGGCGCCGGTAACACCCGTGTAATAAAGCAGCCACTACGTCTATGACGAAATATTTCCATTTGTTCTTAGAAGCCCTGCTCCACCCTCTCTCTCTCTCTCTCTCTCTCTCTCTATATATATATATATATATATATATATTCTCTTATTGGCTCTCTTTCTATTCTCTCTCCCTATATATATATATTCTCTCTCTGGCTCTGTCTCTCTCTTCTCTCTCTGGCTCTGTCTCTCTCTCTTCTCTCTGACTCTGTCTCTCTCTTTTCTCTCACACACACTCTCTCTATTCTCTCTGTCTCTCTCACTTTTTCCTCTCTCTTCACAGCCTTGTGTATGGAATGCGCTCCCTCTGTCTTTCCCTATCTGTACATTGACCCCTCCCTCCCCCTCCCTCTCTCAAACCCGGAGGTTTTACTCCAGCATGCATGCCTCAGAAAACTATGCTGATCTCATGAAACGTGTGCATCTCACCAAAAGCCCCTGGCAGCTCTGAGCTAATGTGCAAAGGCAGACACTGCAACACCCTCAAACATTTGACAGGAGAGGGATTTTATTATCACAAGAAAATTGTCAATAGTTGGCTAGTTGGTTTCCCTCACGGAATCAAAGGAGTAGCTACACTTATACTTAAACTCAATAGGCCTACTGTAGACTGTACTGTAGTGATAATTACCTTTATTGACTTAGGAGAGAACGCTTTGCTTCTGTTAGATTAGATAAAAATATGAAATGGCACTGCAAACTGAAAGTATGCTGATTTGCTTGACCATGGACCTGTAGCTTATGTGCAGGCTAGTTCCTGGTGAGTACGTGCATCTTCCCTTAGTTGACAGTTCCTGTATTTGCTTAAAGTAGAACTTGCTATTTGAGCAGCATAGTAGGCCTAGGGTAGGCTATAGGCCTATGTTGTCTTCTTGTCCATGCTTTTGCCTTTCTCTTGCATTCTCACTTTCATCAACATGAAGTAGGCTAAGCCCGCAATGGTAAGTCATTTCATGTAGCCATAGGCCTATATTATGACCTGCTAAAAGGCACCCGCTGTAAGTCATGGCAAAAAAAAAAAAAAACTGCTCCTTCAACTCCCTGCCAGCACACCTAGGTAGGCGTGTGACTCGAGAGATGGGTGAGAGGGAAGGTTTCCCCGTAGACATACAAGAATCCTGGCTTTCCCCTCCCGTTTCCATTTGCCCAACCCCCACAACGTCCAAGTCACCGCCCTTCCCTCTCCCACTCAACCAAACATGACTACACCAGAGTAACTTTCTAGCTGTTTTTAGCGCTAAGTACTATGGGAGAAGTAGTCTTTTGAAATGGAGCATATCTGAAGGCGAATGCAGACCAAATACAACTCCCATATAAACCTTCGCATGTGAGGTTGGTCCATCCAATCTGAATATGTGGGAGGAGAACATCCGCCCACAAAAGCCATAGCAATCTTTCTATAGCTCAAATGCAATTGTGAATCAAAAAGTGTGCATGTGCAATATAGAAAAATTAAGATGCCACTATTTAATGAAAAATAGCAGATAATTATACTAGGCTAGACAAGTCGACCAGGCTGCTGTTACACAAGAGAAAGGCCTGGCGTTCGCTTGATATTTAAATGGAAGTGGGTGGACCATGGTGTAGACAGTCGCAACTTCGATGTGGACATACTTCAACGATGATTATTCTTTTTACTGGGATGAAAATTCACCTGCACGACTCCGTTCAGCCAGCGTCTGAGAGGAACTGAAAGTGACGAGTCCGGACATATTTTGTGTAACGTTACTGTTATATACTGGCGTACAGATTGTGCTTGGCATTTGGTACCGCCCTTCCTGACGGGTGGGTCTTTCGTCAGAGCCAGAGAGAGACAGCGGTCGGAGGAGCTACGCCACAGCCTAGCAGTAGCCATTCGTGGAAAAATAGGCCGTCCTTCTCCGGGCTTCAGCCTGCCTCTGCCTCCATAGCGTCCGGCCTTTTTTTTCTTAAACAACTCCTCTCCGGTTTATTAATGCGGGATGAGTGGTACGTACCCTCCCTCCCTCGCGTCTCCACCCCTCTTTTTATGCATCGCCAATCTGTTCACGTTATGCCCGCTTTTTGTTGTTGAGTATGTTATGTGTTCAGGATTTAACTGTCTTTTATTTGTTCCCATGATTGATCCATCTTGGTTGTGCAATGTGGCGAAAAGACAGCCCGCTTTAGCAGTGTTTATGGTACTTTTCATGGCTCAGGGTCGGACTGTGAACCACGCGTTGTTATCATTTTAGCCACCTAGGGCATCTCTTTGAGCACAATGAGATGTTTTCAAATAAATAATTTTATTTCGTGAATATTTACTTTGTTAGGTTGTTAATTCGCCTTGGCTATGATGATAGCTATCGGGCTGTTGTCGCTTTGAATATAGGTTATTATTTAATTTTTACAGATCTGAAGAAGGAAGCTATGGCAACAGATGGAGGCAAATCAGGAGGAGGTGACAAGGGCAAAACTTCAGGATCACAGGTATCCAAAACACTCGCCCTCACCGCTTGGTCCAGTTCCTTGCAAGCACTTCCTGGTTCCGTAATAGCTTTGTCCCCTTCACTGCATGTGTGTGCGTCTCAGAATGTGTTCGGTTGCTGTGTGTGAACCTCTAGGCTATGTGCAGTTGTCATATTTTTGCGCGTATTGCATTTATATATCTTCTCACATGTTACTCTGTCAGAGATTTTCAATCACCCTTATAATTTTGCCGATTTGCTTGTGCAGCATGTTATCAGTTTTTTAAAGATATAAGTGTTCCGTGTTAATTGTCTGCGACCTAGTTTTATTTTGTAAACCATCTCTACCGAGAAATGAAAAAATGTGGTTCACTCCCACCCACCGACTCTTCCTGTAAGCCCGCCCACAGTTTTGACAGTTCTTCTCTATCTCTCTCTCTCTGCGTGCGTGTGTAGGACGCGCAGCCATCTCCACTCGCGCTGCTAGCGGCCACATGCAGTAAGATAGGGGGCGTGACCGGAGAGGGTCAGGCGGGAGTACCGCAGCAGATCATCATTGACCCGAGCCAGGGCCTCATGCAGCTTCAGAACCCGACACAACAACTGGAGCTCGTTCCAGCGCAATTCACCGGCAATGGCTGGCAGATTATCACCGCGTCCGCTCCCACCACTGTTACCAAGGACAGCCTGACGCAAGCTGGGGTGACTTTCGCCACAGCTACGTCCAGCGACGGTGCCTCTGGACGCAAACTTAAGGTGATTGGCGCTAACAGTGTGCCTGCTGGACAACAGCAGCTGCAGCAGCAGCAGCAACAGCAGTTTCAGATCATCCAGGTCCAAAACATGCCCAATTCCACAGGCGGCATCCAGTACCAGGTAATACCGCACATCCAGACTGCGGACGGCCAGCAGATCCAAATAAATCCCACCAGTGCCACATCATTAAGCGTACAGCCCGAGCAAATACAGCTGATCTCGGCCGGCAACAACCAGGCAATCCTAGCCACGCCTCAGCGGACAGGCGGCGCCAACCTTGTCACCCAGAACCTAGCCAATCAGATCCCCCTGCAGATTCGTCCCTCCTTCCCTCTCCAACTGCAGACTATCCAAGGTGCCCAGACCCCTATGGTGACTACGGTGCCCATAAACATCGGCGGCATGACCCTCGCCCTGCCCGTCATCAACAACATGGCAGGGGGCGGGGCCACCGTCCAGCTGGTGCAGTCCGCCGACGGCAGCATCTCCAACGGCGGCTTGATCTCCGTGTGCAGCGGCGCGCCGGAATCTTCCGGCATCGTCACCACCACCACCACCACTGCCGCCGCCGCGACCGACGTGACCGCTGTGGACTGCACCACGCTGACCAGCGGAGCCCCAATGCTGTCGGACGGCGACGGTGCCGAGAAGGACGCGCAGCAGACCCAGCAGGCCGAAGCGGACAGTCAGAACCCCCCCACCAGCAGCATCGCCGGCGTGGTCCAGGTCCAGACCAACGGCCTCCAGCCAGCAGCGGGCCAGGACCAGACGGGTCAGCAGCAGCAGATCCAGCAGCAGATCCAGCAGTTCCACATCGTGGGCCACCCGGTCCTGCAGCAAATCCAGATCCAGCAGCCCCAGCAGCAGCAGCAGCTGGTACCGGGCTCCATCCAGCTGCAGCCGGGCCAGACCCTACAGCCGGTCCAGCAGAACCTGCAGCTGCAGGCCTTCCAGAACCCCACGGCGCAGGTAGATAGATAGATAGATAGATAGATAGATAGATACTTTATTGATCCCTAAGGGGAAATTCAAAGGTCTCAGTAGTATACAGACATCACACACAACATGCACTTACAGCAGAAATGGTAAATATAAGTATAAGTATAAACAGAAGATAAGAAAAATAACAAAACTAAATACTAAATATACTATAGACCCTTTTAAACAATAAAAACAAAAACAACGCTTGAACGTTCTATTTGGTTCCCAATCTACTTCCTCTGCATTAAGATAACATATGGAATGTTAAAACGGAAGCCTTGTGGGGCCAACTATGATGCTGATAATGGAACTC
>NC_055977.1:6187816-6227816 GCF_018492685.1 Alosa sapidissima | reverse complement strand
ATCGCTACATTGGAGAGGTGTTTCAGAAAGCTGGGCCTTATGATTGGATAAGCCACTTGGCCGTCATGTTTATTGACGTGCTACTTCAACCACTCACATCGAAGCCAACCCGTGATGCTGATGACGCTTGCTTCCTCGATGCGAGCCGCAAAACAGTCTCACAGTCGCTTCTCCGCTACGTCACATCTATGAAACTCCCGCCCTGCGTCCTGATTGGCTCTACCATAAAATCTGGTGCCGAAATCACTCCCAATGGAAGCGATCCCAGATGGATGTGGAGCTGGGCGGAACGAAATTCATCTGGCGAGAGGGGAAGACGAAACCGAAACTCATTGTGAAGAAAAAAGAAGCAGCAAGACCTGCAAATGTCAAAAAATGCAGAAATTAAAAGGTAGACCCACATGCATTGTATCCTGACTGTAGATGCTGTTTATTGTCAGTTTGTGAAGTTTAGGTGAAGTAGGAAGCAACGTTAAGAATCTCTGATCAATGTGATTGGTGAGGCTGGACCAATGATTTCAAAGTTAGCGCCTGTCGCGATGCAAGTGTTGGAAAGATTTCCCAATTGAGAGTCACCAGACTATTGACTTTGTGAATGAGTTTGCCTTTTTTTCAGGCTAGCTCAACACTGCAATTGGTCAGCTTTAACCAAATCTTTTATTAAATAACTCAGACACACTGGCACACACAGTCACACACAAACACACATGTACATATGCACACATGCATCACATGCATACACACATACACAATAATCAAGAAGTTGTACTTTTTGCAAAGATAACTTGAGTAAAGAAATAAAACAACTCATGTCATTGATATGGCTGTTGTTGCAGTTTTGGCAGATAACACACAAATATGCAAGCAAATCTAGGTGTCCATAGGCCAGGTACTGTACATTATGACACACTGAAGAACACACTATGGACAATAACATAAATGGACAGAGCCACCCCATAGGACTTGAATGGAGAGAAGTGAAGCCGATTATGGCCTCAGACCCATCCATACTGTAGGTGGTGCGCTTTCCGAACGGTCTTCTACCCCCTTGGTATACACAACTACACAGATGTAACACATACACTTGCATTCAGTGCAAACACACACACACACACACACACACACACACACTTGCATTGCTAGTATTAGCAATGCTAATAAACTAACGTTCACTGACCTAATGCACACAGTCAGATATCAACACTAGTGGGTACTGCAGTATGTGTCCTTGGTCAGAATGCTAAAGATCGTCTCTCAGTGGCATCATGGGTAGAATGATAATAATCCATCTCAGCACCGTCATGCAGTGAACACATGCAGGTGTAGTAACATTCTCTCCCTCTTTTGAACACACAACACACACACACACACACACACACACACACACACACACACACACACACACACACATTGACCCACTCTCTTTTGAAGCACACATTTGCATTGTTATAAACAATGAAGATAATTATGATCGCGCAGCTACTGACAATCACATGCTGATAATGCAGGATAACCCCTTTGTCTCTCACAAAGCAGCCCAGCACTTCTGAAACTCAAGTAGACTAGTCATGGTTCACAGGCTTCAAGTCACCAGGAAACTCACTAAAAGAAATGTTCCATTTTTAACATATAATTTGAGTTGTTTAATTTTTAATGACACTAACGATGTAGTGCATTGTGGATTGCCTTGGACAACGTTGTTGACATATCTGTGAAAAATAATGGATAAAATGTGACACTTCTACTGAAAACACAACCGGTGATAATGTAGGACTATGATTATGGGCCTTATTCTTGTTTGGCGCAAATCCCTTTATAGTAGTTTTAGGATGACATAATAATGAGAAAACATATGAAGTGCTGATCAATTTACACTTAAATAACATTGTAAAAAAAAATTTGTTTTGTTGTTTGGATTTATTTTACTTTGCGGTTATGTCTTGTAAAGGTCAGTATTGTACGGCTGTCCCCATGCCCACTTCATGTAAAGCCACAGACTGTTCCGTCTTGTGAAGAAGTCCACCTCTGACTGAACAAAGGATCCAAATTCATTTAAAAAAAAAGTACCGGTCACATTTCCGCTGTCTTTGTCTCCATCTTTTGGCCTGATTAAATGAGTATGAGTATTAAAAGAGTATGCTTTGTAGAGTATTAAAAGAGTATGCTTTGTAGAGTATTAAAAGAGTATGCTTTGTAGAGTATTAAAAGAGTGTGCTTTGTAAATGTTTTAAATGTGTAATCACAGTGTTAAATGTAGGGCTGCACGATATTAGGAGAACATGCAATATGCGATAACATTATTGAGTACTGCGATAACGATATAACTTGCGATATTTAAATATTTAATGTTTTTCTCCACCTCATGTTTTTCTCCAACCTCATACGCTGCGCATCCCACGTTATTAGGCTACCGGCATGCCGAGTTCTGCGCACGGCACAGAAAATTTATCGAAATCTATAGAAAATTAAGTAATCTTTGCGGTATGTCCATCGCAAGCGTTGATATCGCGATAACGATAGATTTTAGATATATCGTGCAGCCCTAGTTAAATGTATAACTATATAACTATATGCATAACTGAAATTTTATGGCTGAAAATTCCACAATACCATTCCACGGATTACTCACTCACTTACTAGAGGGGTTAAGTGCCTTAGTGCTAAGTGCTGAGTGCCTTAGTACTAAGTGCTTAAGTGCTAAGTATGTATAAGTATATATACTGTACTCTATATATAGTATATAATGCTAAGTGCTTTTAAGTGCTAAGTGCCTTAGTGGTAAGTGCCTTAGTGCTAAGTGCTTAAGTGCTAAGTATGGATAAGTATATATGCTGTACTCTATATATAGTATATACTATATATACTAGGGATTAAGTGCCTTGTTAAGTGTTTAAGTGCTAAGTATGTATAAGTATATATACTCTTTTGATCCCGTGAGGAAAATTTAGTCTCTGCATTTATCCCAATCTCTCCATTTATCCCGTGAATTAGTGAAACACACTCAGCACACAGTGAACACACAGTGAGGTGAAGCACACACTAATCCCAACGCAGTGAGCTGCCTGCTACAGCGGCGCTCGGGGAGCAGTGAGGGGTTAGGTGCCTTGCTCAAGGCAACCCTCCGGTTGCAAGTCCGAAGCGCTAACCAGTAGGCCACGGCTGCCCCAGGACAGTGTTTAAAGTGCTCACATACCCAATGCAAGGCAAAGCAAGGTGTGCTTCAAGGGCCGCAGGCTGCTGTGGTTGAGGTTACTGTTCGCAATTAATTTTGAAATGTTGGTTTCGTTATTGTTTCCTTTTAGGTGAGAAGAGGTTTGAGTGTCCGGAATGTTCAAAGCGGTTCATGAGAAGCGATCACCTGTCCAAGCACATCAAGACCCACCAGAACAAGAAGGGCGGCGCCGCGCTGGCCATCATCACCACAGAGGACATGGAGGACACGGGTGATGACGAGGTCCTCGGCTCGCCCAGGATGGTTACCGTGGCGTCCCTCTCCCAGGACTCCAACCCGGCCACGCCCACAACCTCCAACAACATGGAGGAGGAGTTTGAGTAGCCCACACCCTTATTTTGTTTTTTGCTTTTTGTTTTTATTGTTATTTTATTGTTTTTCCTCACTTGGCACCAACACTTTTAGTGCCGTATGGAGATGAACAGCTAGAGAAGTGCACCTGACTTTTTTCATTTCTTCTTTGTTGTTTTTATCTTTTTTTTTTATTCGCATTCTTCTAAGAGTCTAAAACTAATGCATATAATGACAAAAAGATAGTCTAAAGTAAAAAATAAATATGGCTTTTAAAAGAGAATATAAAATAAGCTAGCGGTAGCCAGGTGGAGGTGAAGGTTTATTACTGAATCAGAGCAGTAGCACAACGCTGTGGCTTTCTCACACCAATCGCCACCACAGAGAATCTTGGGATTAAAAGAGAATCTATTTCTATGCACAAAAAGTATGTACTTCAGTTATTCGCAGGTATGAATTATCTATATAATGGGGAGGGCTAGGTGGGTCGGCTGAGATCCCAGTTACATAGAGACGCCAGTACGCCAGGCCAGGGCCAAGTTTCTTATTTATTTTATTATTTTATTGTTTTTTTTTTGGGGGGGGGGGGGCAGGTACACAGTATGAACACTTTGATGGTCCCAAACACAATCAAAGACAGAAAACCAGATGTTTTGATCTGTTTGATGACGGTCTCCTCTCCTCTGCTCCACTCTGTGTCGGTGGTCATGTTTGGCCTGATCGCGTTTGGCTCGTGACTATAGTCATGCAGGAAGCTAGCTAGCCTGGACATCTTCAAGGCATCTGAGTGTATTTGCCAATGGTTAAAACCTCAAACCCAAGATGCTGAAGCCTACAGAAAACCATGCCTTTCGAAGATTATGTTTGGATTTCCAAGTTCTCAGTGGAGGACAGTTTTTGAAGTTCTTGTTTTAAGGGGAAGCAGAAGAGAGAGAATAAGATGGAAGAGAGTAATTAAAAGCACACGTTAAATTAAATTTATAAAACAAAGCATTCCTATTGATAAAATTGTTACTGTCACGGTTTCTAGAAAAGATATTGATGTGGGGGGGGGGGGGTGGTAAATAGAGAACACAATCTAGCTTTCTATGGCTTGCTAAGTTTAGGTGAAAGCAATACTTTAAAGACAATCTTAGTGACACCATGTTTACATTAATTAAGGGTTGGGAGCAAATGTAGGTTTCTTTGATACAAGGAGTTTTAAAAAAAAAAAAAAAAAAACGATTAAAGGAAAAAAAAAACAAGCAGAAAGGTCTCACAAAGTCATACGAACTGTACTACAATGCCTTAACACAAACTTGCAGTACTGCTCCGCTTCGGCCTAGAGTCTCCCCTGGTGTGGGTACGGGAGACTGGGGGCCTTAAAATTGTGAATTGTTTATTAGAGAAACTTGTGAACTCATTGGTGAGCCAGCACTCTTTTTCTTTCTTTTTTTTTTTAATTTTCTTTTCTTTTTTTAAAGAAAAAAAAAATGTTGCTTCCTTCCCCTGATTCGTCAGGTTGCGAATCCTTCTCTAAGGACAAAAAAATAAGTGCGTAAATAAATAAATAAATAGTTTGTCGCTCCCTGCCAACCCCACCCCCGCCACATTCTACCCACACACAGCCGACAGGCAAACTCAGCAGGTCCCGTTTCTCTGAGGAGAGTCCTGAGAGTGGGAGATGCTTCCCCAAATCCCCGTCTCACCTCAGAAACACACACATACGGAGTCAGAAACACACACACACACAGATACACACACACATACAGAGTCAGAAATACACACACACACACACACACATACACAGTCAGAAACACACACACACACACACACAGTCAGAAACAAGAACACACATACACACACTCACACAGTCAGAAACAAACACATACGCAGTCAGGAGCATACACCCACACACACATATATGCAGTCAGAAACATACACACACACAGTCAGAAACACACACACACACACACACACAGTCGGAAACATACACACACACATATATGCAGTCAGACACACATTGTCGGCCCCATCCCTATAATCATTGTGCCTCCCAGTCTCTGCCCCTCTCCATCTTGCGGTTCTGTGCCACACCTGTCCCAGCCTCCTGGTGGGGAGGGTTCTGAGGGTTCCACCTGAATCATAACGATGTTCTGAAATAGGTATGGTGAGGAGGGTTCTGAGGGTTCCACCTGAATCATTACGATGTTCTGAAATATGTCTGGTGGAGATGGTTCTGAGGATTCCACCTGAATCATTACAATGTTCTAAAATATGTCTGGTGGGGAGGGTTCTGAGGGTTCCACCTGAATCCTTACGATGTTCTGAAACGTGTCTGGTGGTGTCTCCTAACTGTGTCCGTTTCGTGAGTAAAGTCTCTTTTTATTTAATTTAATTTATTGAAAAAAAGTATTACCCAGAATGCCCCCCCCCCCCAAAAAAAAATGCCTCACCCCCCCCCCCACCCCTGCCCTCCCGCAACTCACATCTTTTTCATACAGCACAGGCAACTGTAGATGAGAAACTGTGTATCGCTAATTTATTATTTATCCGTATTTTTATTAATATTTGCCTTTGCAGAAATTGCTGATGTGTGTTGTGTGCTGTCGAGTCAGAGATTATGTGCAGCATGTTTTTGTTTTCTGCTAATAGTAATGAATTATTATTTCTAAATGTGGTCCTTTTATAAATATAACCATTACTTTTTAATTTAAATTATCTTTTTTTTCTCACATCATATCGTGTTTCAAAAGAAAAGAGTTGGGAAAAAAATACCAAGCAAAAAAAAAGTTTCAAATGAAATGGTTGATACCAAACAATTTAGATGTTTTTGGTAATACTTTGTGTGACAACTGATTTTCTTTAATATTTTCTAGTGACATCTCATTTGTAAATCTTTTTCTAAGATGTTTCTTTGTCTCCATGACATTTGATAATGAGTTTTTTGCCAGGTTAGCCTCAAAGGCTGCAGTTTATTGATATTTTTAAAATACGACTTTGTACAAATGTGTTATGTGAATGGGGGAAGAGTGAAAAACCAGAAAAGGAAAAACTTGCCTGCATAACACTTGAAAATAAAGTGAATAAAATCTGTCTTAAATATACTTACTTTTCTTCGACCCCTGTGTCAGTGCAGTGAGTGTTTTTCAGATACATTTTTGTCCAAAGTCAGAAGATTGTCCACGCAACACAATGTTTTGGTCGGTTGGATTTCACACTGCCCTGACCCAGGGACTAATCTTGAGCTGATAGGCTGGACTGATAGAGATAAGACTGACGCTGTGGACCATAACATAACTTTGACCTCGCTGCTGCTGCTGCTGCTGTGTCTGTGTCCATTGCTCCATGTTCATTCTGCCGAGGACACGTTGGATGACTCAACACTGCCCTCTCCTGGCTGGGTGTTGAACATAGAGTGAATGGCAAAAGATGGAGCTGATGTATGGGGTGACAGTTAGCTCGCTGTTCTCTAACCAGTGTCAAGTTCCAACGTCTGACTAAGATCACCTCGCTAAGGTCACTACGAGCAATTAAGTGCATTCATTTTGTGTTTTTAAAAAAGAAACAAGCAAACACAGGCTTAAGGCTTGATTTCGTAGGCCTGGTTTGTGACTAACCCTAGTTCAGTTTAGTCTCTGCTGTCAGTGTAACACTATGACGCCCGTCAAGAACAGAGTAGAACATTCCAAGGCCCCGCCCAGATCACTGCTGCATCAGTGCCACTGCGGCCCTGCCTTGCGTCAGGTTGCTTTGATGAGTCGGCCCATCTGGAGGAGGAAGAGTGCGTTGCCGCCCCTCTGCAGTGTCAGGAGTTGTCCCCGAGTTCACAACATAAATAATAGACCTTTTCCACAGCAGCCATTTTGACATGAAATAGTAGGGCAAGCACAGGCAGGTGTTACTAATTACGTTGATGAAGTCTCTGTTCAATGTAAGTGTGGCAAAACTTGTAATTCCTTGGAATTGCATTTCTAATTATGTTAATGAAGTCTCTGTTCAATGTAAGTGTAGCAAGTGTGTCAAAAATGGCTGCTGTGGAAAAGTTCCGTATAAAGTGAAGCTGGGAGGACAGCTGAAGGACTACTGGACTTTTTGCAAACAGTTTAACGTACATCATCACACGAATGTACATAATGAGGTTAGGCTCAGTTAGGCTAGAGTGGACACGTTGTCAAGTTTTGATTTATGGGCCTGAGGGTGAAAATGGTTTGAGTGGTGCGTGTGTGTGTGTGCGCATGCTGAGCTCTCTGAGTTCACTAATCACTCTTAGCATAACATGAATAATTAGCCTAGAAATCTAGACGCACCCTAGCGGCGGCAAATTAATTTGCTCAGCCTGTACGTCTAGTATCAAACCATAGGGATTTCTATTGGCTGACGCCGTGGACTTCATCCAATCACAGCGCTCTATTTTGTTAGAGAGTCTTAAGGCGGGCTTAACAGGATAACGACAGTCCTGTGACGGTGAACAACAAGGACGGTGGCTATGGCTAACAAAGAGCGGTTGTTTGAATCGGCGTTGGCGTCAACTTTGGAGGAGTTGGACTTGTGCTTTTCTTTGAAAGTTGAGCAACACAACGCACTTAAGTAATTCCTTTCGAAGAAGGATGTATTTGCCGTTTTGCCGACCGGATACAGATATGGTCGTAGCGCTGGCCTATTGCATGCCTAGGCAGTTTGAAAGACAATTCTCTGCCCGCCCCTTGGATTAAGCGAGGTAAATGGTTCGATTCCAGACTATACATTTCAATGCTATAGGATGGCCCGCCAGGCTAATGAATAATACAGTTTGAACTGAAAACACAACTAAATGAAAGAGCACTGTATGTACCACACCGGGGAATATGAGGAAACGTCCCCCTGATGGTGAGGAAGGGTAGTGAGCTGCTACACTATCACATGGACAGTTAGGCAAATCAGGGAGTACTCTAGCATCATGAGCTGGTGATGCAGACAAACCTGCAAAAAGGAATTGTGGGGAGGTAGCCGTCCCATCTGAGGGTGGTAGCCCCGCAGGCTATAGGCTACCAGGTATGTAACTGAAGCGTTGCATTCACGGAGCGTAAAAATAGTTTTGGTCTATTTTTTATTTATTTTTTTCGAAAATACACAATGCCATCACAGTTCCATTGATTATAGTGGAAGCTAATTGTGGCAGCATAATGCTCCACGAACGGTGTAGCCTACCTGTTAGGATCCCATGTTAAGGGCCCAGGGCAAGAGAAGCTGTAAGTCATTGTGTGTTTCATCGTGTATGACACTGATAGGAGCGTGTGTAGTTACACGGCAAACTACAGGGAGGCCTTTATGGACTGCCCTGGTTCCTTTTGCTGTGATTTATAACTAGCTTTTCCAAAAGACTTTTAGCTTTTTAGTCTTTGGTGTAAACTACGTGCACCTTCAAACTAATCTTCCTTCTGTAAGGGAGTATTGCGTGGATGTCGGAAATCTTGGGCAATTGTAATATTCACTCCTGGCAACACACCCGTCAACTATGATGATATAATTTCCTATTTATTGTCCTAGTCTTTCTCTGTCCCTTTTTTCAATGGAAGTTGCTAATTGGCATGTTGTGTGTGAGCGAAGGAGAGGAGGAAGCTGGTGGGAGGGGGGGGGGGGGGGGGGGGGGTTGTGGGTTGTTTTTCTCTCCAGAGTGATTGACAGGCCTGGAGCCATGGCAAGACGCAGGGGGAGACGACTACCCAGGTAAACATCTGCTGTTTGCCGGCACTGCCTACCCACACACACCCCCCACACCCACCTCCACTCCCCCACCTCCACCACCCCACCTCCACCTTCGCAACCGCCGCTACCCCACCACCACTGGTTCCACACCCCACAGCCACGGCACTGGGGAGACAGCAGCTGTTCTGGCTGCGACTCGGGCGCCAGGCTCCTCTTCAAAGCTGGGACTCCGCTCCTCTGACAAGACTCACTCATTTTCACGTGTGTGTGTGAGAGAGAGAGAGAATGAGAGAGTGTGTGTGTGTGTGTGTGTGAGAGAGAGAGAGAATGAGAGAGTGTATGTGTGAGAGAGAGAATGAGAGAGAGAGAGATTGAGTGTTTATATGTGGGGGCTGGAGGTGTGTGTGTGTGTGTGAGAGAGACAGAAAGAGAGAGAGAGAGAGAGAGAGAGAGAGAGACAGACAAACAGACAGAGAGATTAAGTGTTTATGTGTGGGGGATGGAGGTGTGTGTGTGAGAGAGAGAGAATGAGAGAGAGTGTATGTGTGTGAGAGAGAGAGACAGACACAGAGAGATTGAGTGTTTATGTGTGGGGGCTGGAGGTGTGTGTGTGTGTGTGTGTGTGTGAGAGAGAGAGAGAGAGAGAGAGAGAGAGAGAGAGAGAGAGAGAGAGACAAACAGAGAGATTGAGTGTTTATGTGTGGGGGCTGTTGGTGTGTGGGGGAAGTTCATGGAATGGTATAGTTGTGGTTCTGAAGGTGGTAGGGGGTTGGTTATGATATGAACCCATCTGCTTTATGGTCAGGCACAATTGTGACGGGCGGGATAATGTGATGCCGGATTTTTACTGAATTAACACATTTCTCTGTGCAATCACTAAAATTCCAATATATCCCTGCTAGTGATGTCATGAAGGCTGTGCCCCAGCTCAAGGCTGTCACATGGCAGTCCCCAACATTGTCACTGGATTCTGTGGCTATTTTATGTAAAAAAAAAAAACGCTTATGGTTATAACATTTAGCAGACACATTTGTCCAAAGCGACTTACAGAATATGGACCTTACAGTAATTAAAATGAACAGTAAACTGTAAAGTTTTTAAAAGTCAGGCAACATTAGGCAAAACAGTAATAATAACAGAAATAGGCAGCTTATACCACACCATAATGAAAACTATGCAAACAACACTACATTGTAACTTTATTTATGGACCTCTGTGAAAGCGCATGCTGTACCAGGAAGGAGAGCCTGTGTGGATCCTGGGTGCAACAGGCAGTGCGTTTGAGACTGCCACAAGCCAGTAGTGTATAGACCTCTGAAGTTCGCCTACAAAAAAGCTGCCATGTTTGAGATCCGGTATCTTGTGATTTTTCCTATGGGAAAATAACATGGGGATTTTGAATTATTGCACCTGTTTAAACTCTCGCGGGGACAAAGAAGTCTGAAATGCAGACGTTTTGCTTAACACACTTTTGTCCTCTGCCTTCGAGTAGGTACTGTGATCTTCGGTACGTTAAGACGGCTACCCCAGAGCTAACTTGCAAAGCAAATTGCCATAGGTAGTTAGCTTCAATTAACACCCGGATCTCCTTACATGGGCAAAGATGGCCGTTTTGGTTCTTTTATGTAGGCGAACTTCAGAGGTCTATGGTTGTTGAACCTCCCGTCCTGTTGTGTAATCTGATTGGCCTCTGTGACCGCATGTTGTACCGTGAAGGGGGGCCTTCATGACTGCCACAAGCCAGTTGTGTATTGTTGCTGTATTCTGTGTCCTGTTTTGCATCCCTTGAGGTAACTGTATGAAATCCATCTCTCTGGAATGGGACACCATAGAAATGATGTTGCCTCATCATACCAGAACCACCATACCAGAGTGGGGTTCTCATATGGTATGTCTCACGGAGCAGTGTGGGGTCCTCATACATCTCACGGAGCAGAGTGGGGTCCTCATATGGTATGTCTCACGGAGCAGTGTGGGGTCCTCATACATCTCACGGAGCAGTGTGGGGTCCTCATACGGTATGTCTCACGGAGCAGTGTGGGGTCCTCATATGTCTCACGGAGCAGTGTGGGGTCCTCATACGGTATGTCTCATGGAGCAGTGTGGGGTCCTCATATGGTATGTCTCACGGAGCAGAGTGGGGTCCTCATATGGTATGTCTCATGGAGCAGAGTGTGGGGTCCTCATATGTCTCACGGAGCAGAGTGTGGGGTTCTCATGTCTCATGAAGCAGAGTGTGGGGTCGTTATATATGTCTCCATGTGATTCAAGAAACCACTCTCACTGCTGAGAGTGAGACCGAAGATAATATCTGCCTCTGCGCTCGGCAACCGTCTGCATGAAGCTTCACAGAAGTGGTGTCGTGGTGCTTCTCACCGCGACAACTCCAAACAAAAACAAACAATCAAGCCCAGAGCATTGGCAAGAGCGGGAGATGGGGTGGGGTGGGTGGCACAAGGTGGTAGAGGAGAAATGACTATATTTGAGCCATTTGCCACTGCGAGAGCCTCTGCAAAGCCCGCAAACACCCCGTCGGTGGGCAGCATAGCGAAGCGGCAGCGTGTGGATCCCTCCACTTAATTAGCAGGGAGAAAGCACGTGCAGCGCCACTCCGACAGGAGCTGAAGAGGCTCGCTGGAGAAAAAACGCTCCACAGCACAAGGCTCTCACACATTATCCAAGCTGGCACAATACAAACATCTTCACTGTAATTTAACTATGGGGGGGTTGCAACCTTGGCACAATGTTGAAGTCTTGGGTAGAAAATCGTTGGGATCCGCTACTGAAGACATGGGGTAAAATGGAAGTTTGCCATTCATCTTAGCCAAATATTTTTGGTCTCTTGACCCGTGAAGTGGTCTGAATTTTCATAAGCATCATTAGTGCAAAAGAAATAAAAACAAAACATGAACACAGGAGGATTACTCAAAGAGAGTCGGTCACACAATCCCAGGAGATCCATGAGAATTGCAGACAACCAACATGTCAGATTCAGGTCAGAGGAAGTTTGCCAAGAGGTCAGGTCAGTCACTGGTAAAAAAAAAAAACGCCTAAACATTTATCTGTGACACTCACAGATTAGAAGGCCAAGAAGATTGATAAAAATCTGTAACCTTTGCATTTTTATTCATGACATAGTAATATTACAATGCATGGGTTGATATGCTCAGCAAACTACACGGTGGATTATTCACTTCTCCAGGAGAGACAAACTTCAACACCGCAGAGCCGAGGTGTCAGATGCAGGTCACAGGAAGGTTGGCAAGAGGTCAGTCACAGGTCGAAAATGCCGGAGTGTTCAAAAGGTTATGTGACGTCCTGTCTCATGCCGAAAGGCTAACATTTCCCAAGCGCATCCCTTTGAAGGCTTACCGCCAGAAGCCAGATTGTTACAGAGCTCTTTCTCTCTCCACACACACACACACACACCCTGAGGGTGTGTGACTGAAGAGGTCAATGCAGGTAAGGCTACTCATCAGCTGGACGTACAGGTGACTACGAGGTGCCATAGTGTCTCGGTCAATATTGTGTTTTCAAATGAACAGTTGAGTCTTTCAGGGTGGGGTTCTTTCAGTAATCTGTCAAAACTACAATTATAACAATCCTGTGTCTGGACAAACACAGTGTTCTTTGACTACATTTGTTTTTATCAGTTTAAATGTTTAAGTTGAAATGCTCAGCTAGCCATGTCAGGAATTAGCGGTACCACTGATAGAGCTGAATATTTTAAAATGCATACATAGCGAAAATGTGTCATTAAACCAACACCAAAGCACTTTTCCTCTGTCGCACGCACGCTATTAGTTTATCCAGCACCGGCTTTGGAAATAACGATGTCCACAGACAAGGTAGAGTATGTTGCATGACTTTATGAAAGTATGGTGTATTGCAACATCAGAAGCAAGTCAAATTTGTAGTTGCTTATGTCTCATTCCATCAAACTATAGATCAGCTACTCGATCTGGTAAACTTGCATAGAGCGGTTATCTTTGGTGTTGCTTTAAGTCATAGGCCTTTATTTTATTATATTTAAAGTTGTTTGCATTACCAGTTCTGTTGTTATTTAAACATTGTATATACTAAGACATTCAACACAATCATAACTAAATCAGTATGTTAGGGCCCCCAGCCTGGACCAGCAGCAAGCCCTGGGTGTTAGTTAGAAAGAACCAGAGACTTTCTAATGAGACACAGCACTCAAAAAATCCTCCATAGAAATGCATGGGGCTAGTTTGTAACGCTACACATATCACACCCCTTCCTCAGCAAAACGTCGACATGTAGATAGATAGATAGATACTTTATTGATCCCCAGGGGAAGACATGTGAAGACATCGTGCCAATCATGTGTCGTGATCTCGCCGCTGGAGCAAGATTGGGGTCTTGAAGCCTTGCGCATGCGCATTTCTGCCGAAATGGATGGGTGCCCAAAAAGCTTTGCCATATGGCCGCCGAGTGGAGGGACTTGCCTAAAAGGACTTTGATAGAACTCTGGCTTGACCGAGGCAATGCCTTACAAAGGTCATTTTGTGGTCAAACATAATGAGAGCCCTGAAGGGCCTGGGAGAATAATGGTCCTTTCACTGAACCAAAAGTTGGCCATGCCTACACCTGTGCACCACCGCCCTCTCTCTCAGCCAGAACCAAAGATTCTGGAGCGGAGGGTTCTAGAATCTTTGGTCAGAAGAACCAAACCAAACCAAAGGCAAACCAAAGGCAGCCACCATGAAAAGTTTTTACAGTGTTGGGTGTATATCCTTTACAACTGTATTTGTCAGTGTGAGCGTTAGGATCCGGGAGTTAACCTTTTACAATCAATAGCAAATAAATGTTGCCTGTATAAATTGTTTTCATTTCCCATTTTTCTTTTAAGAAAAAATTGGTAAGAAAACCAAATTATACAGCTTTGAGGCTACTTTTGCAACCTAGGGTTTTGGAGACAATGTGCAGTTTTGTAACAAAATAAAACTACTACTTTTTAAACCTGAATGACAGCCATGTTAAATGAAGTAATTTAATTCACAAGTTCAGGTGCAAATTTCTTAACTTTAACGTTAAGCTGTAGCTAAGTCAGTTTGACAAGTGCAAGTACCTAAAATAACAACAGCAGCACAACTTATGGCAATTCACTTCACAATACCTATAGTCCCCTTTCAATCTGCTCCTAGAAGGGTTCTGGTTGAAACGTTCAAAACCAATGCAGATACTTTGAAATGATAAATCAGAATTTAGTGTAATGCCCTACAAAATGTTGACTTTTTTTTTTTTTTAATTTGTCGTCAAGTTACCATTAGCTCAATGTTGTTTCCCGTGCCACTGAAAATGCGCACGTTTGTTTATGCAGTTGAAAAGGTCTATAGCGCCCTCCTCTGGAATTGGTCATGTACTCCTTCACCTTACGAAATGCATCGGTGAGACGGAACCTATACATCATGACAATCAATGCAATGCGATTTGATACACAAGATCTAAAACATTACTTTTAGTTATGTCACAACTCATAGTCAGCAGACATGGCACTGTATTCCAATGAGCATAGTTTGATGGAACACTCGGCATGGAACACACTTTGCTACATTTATGGCAAGTAAACCAGAGCCATATAAAAGGTACCTTTATATGGCTCTGAAGTAAACCATCCAACCTCCTAACGGAGTTCCATATGTCCTAGAAGGTCGAAAAAAACAATAGATTGCTGACAAGCTCCAATAAACTATAATCAAAATGGGAAATAACTATGACCTACAATTTAAAGGAAAATGGAAATGACAAAGATATCGTTTTTTAAAATAAAATTACTCTAATCGCTTGTAAACCATAGTAATTCTCACTCCAGAACAAAATATTCACAGGAGGTAGATTAAAAGACTGGGCTACATCTTTATTGATTATAAAGACTTCTGGTGGTAACGGAGAACACGGCCATACCAAACATACATGGAATATTTGGGGGAAGAGGGGGGGGGGTTAAGTAACAAATGAAAAACAAACAAACAAACAAACTGTATACATATATTTCCTTTTGTGACATCATAACATTCACATCATTTACAAACTATTGATACCGTTGTTGTGCTTATGTACTGAAAGTTTTTATAATGTTTAAAATCTAATGGAATTATATTCCTGTGTCTACAATTAAAAACATTAACGGTGAGAACGAACAATTATGTTCAAGTTATGTTAAAGTGTAATATTTAAGTTTAAAAAAACTTTAAAAAACGGCTAAAATTTCAGGCCCACCACTAAAAACCTGCTCTGTGCGGACTGGCTTTGTGTGGGGCGTAAAACAGAGAGAGGCCCTCATCTGGCCGGGGTCCTGGGGAAAGAGCGCCCTCTGCAGGTGAAAAGTGCATTCATGACAGCTGCTTCTGGAGGCTGAGGAAGAGAGGTAGAAAAGGAGAGACAGCTGTTAAGGGGCGATCAGAGAGGAGGATCCGGGCGCATAGGCAGCATGCAAAACCCTTACGGCTCATACGAAACAATATAAAAATAGAAACACCTCATTGCAAAAACCACGTCCTGTCTGATCCCCTTACACTACACAATGATACACACCATCAAGGCTCATCATTTCTGTACCCAAAAATTAACATTCTACACCCCCTCAAGGCAGGAAGTGATTCAAAGTCTGTTTAACCAAAGAACGAGCCTCCCTTCACTTAATCGTTTAGGGGGGAAAAAAAATGTTTCACTGTTGCCTTTTGATGTGCTTTAGTTCTCACTTATTATCACCACCAATATCAACATCAAACACACACACACACAAAGTATTTTCTTCATACTTTATAGACTTCCTCCAAGCCCCCTACAGACTAGAGAGCTAAATTAAGTCCAGGAACTCCCCCACACAACGGTAAAGGCAGTAGCCCCAGTCAGGGAGAACGCCCGATCCTGGCAAGAGATTACGGATATGAGCTCAACAGCCACTCATATGCCAACTGAACAGCCACTCATATGCCAACCTTCCTTGGAGGAATGTGCAGTAACAAAAAAGGATACCTTTAAAGTTGGCATTGCTTGTTAATCTCAGTACGCCGTACCCACCTGTCCAGGTAGTCCCTGACGCTGCCGTGGCCGTAGTGTTTGGCCAGGCGGGTGAGGGCCCCGGTAGCACAGCGCCCATCCCGCTTGCGGCACAGGCTGCAGTTGCACATGCCCCTACAGATGGGGCACTCCCACTCCTGGTGGCCACAGAAGAGAGTCGTCATTTAAAGCAACACCAAAGAGTCATTAACAGACTGTCTAGCAAACCCGTATTAGATCTCAACCCATGGCTCATGGTTTGTACACTAAGTAAGGTGGTCCTGATGTTTGTTATTTATGTTTTTTTTTCCATGAACAGTGTTTCCCACAGAATTAAATTCTATGTGGTGGTAGGTTTGCAGAATTAAAGGCACACTATGCAGGTTTTTTCTGTGTGTGTGTGTGTGTGTGTGTGTGTGTGTGTGTGTGTGTGTGTGTGTGTGTGTGTGTGTGTAGGGCTGGGACGGTATGGATGTTTTCTTACCGTGGTCGGTAAGCAAGAAATTACCGCGGTTTTGCGATATAGCCCCCCCCCCCCCAAAAAAAAAAACTTTAGGCAGCTGCAGCAACTTCAAAGACCACTGGACCAAATGCTTCAGACATGAAGAGATAAGCAGTTTAAGGCTATCATGATTTCAGAACTGTTACAGTCATGACGCTTATGCTAATGTTACAACGATAGGCTACTGCACGTTTTAAAGCAACACCAAAGATTTTTTTGTACCTTAAAATAATGTTTCCAAAATTGTTTCAGTGGTTCATCAACTCGTAACAGGGTGAACGGCAATTCTGCATTCGCTTCGCGGCCCTCTATCGGCTATAACCACACTATGTAAGTTAGCCAGATCGGGTAGCGGATCTGTAGTTCCATGGAGTGAGACATAAGAAACTACAAATTTGACTTGCATCTGATGTCGCAATACATCGTACCTTCATAAAATCACGCAGCATATTCTACCTTGTCTGACATCGTTATTTGCAAAGCCAGTGCTGGATAAACAAATAGTGTGCGTGCGACAGAGGAAAAGTTCTTTGGTGTTGCTTTAACAGACTGTCTACCACACCTGTATTTTGTCTCAACTCATGGCTCATGATTTATACACTCATAAGTACCCGTATTTTCCGGACTACAAGTCGCACTTTTTTTATAGTTTGGCTGGTCCTGCGACTCAGGTGCAACATATATATATTTATATATTTTATATTTATATATGTTTTTTTCCTTTTCATGACACATTTTTTGACTGGTGCGACTTACACTCCGGTGCGACTTATAGTCCGGAAAATACGGTAGCTGGTCCTGATGCTTGTTATTTATGGGTTTTTTTTTTTCATGAACTATGGTTGGATAGAAGACACAGTTAGGGGCACAGAAGACCACAATATATGTGTTCTTCCACTTCCATTACATGGCTTCTTATTTCATTTCCTTCCTGTGCTGAGCTTCTGAGCACGTCTTTGTTTTGTTTTTACTACAGTTGGATAGAAGAATTCAGCTGTTATGTGTTCTTCCACATATTACACGAGTTGTTATTTCATTTCCTTCCTGTACCTCTGCTGAGCATGTCTTTGTTTTGTTTTTACTATGTGTTACAGTTCTGTATTGGTGCAAAATGTACTCAAGAGCTGTTTTCTGCATGACATTTTTCAAAGCAGCATCATATTAAAACAACTTTTATAAGTAAAAATACACAATGTATTTTATCAATCATTATCAAACATGTCCATAAAAGTGATGATTAATAAGTTGTTATGATTTAACAATATGGAAACCTAAACATCAGAAACTGTGCGTCACACACACACAAACACACACGAAAACACACACACACACACACACACACACAGACAGACACAAAAAACAAGAGAGGTTTTGCTTACAGGATCCAGGAGTGCTGTGCGGACATCTTCTCCGTAGCGGTTCCTGAGACAGGGCCCACAGAACTGACCTTTGACCCCTACACAGTCAGGGCTCCTGCACACGGTCTTGGTGTCCAGGGTCTTCTGTCTGCACTGATGACATGTGCTGCCCTGTGGGGAGTCAACACAACAGGGCTCAATTTCACTACAATGAACAGCTACATCCAGACTACACCGGGGGCGCAACTGAAGTGCTCTGTTCGCGAAGCATAGGCTGCAACAACTGACCCCCCCCCCCCCCCCCCCCTCCCTCCCTCCACCGTTACAATGACAAACTCAGACAAACAAACCTTGACAAAAGACTTGATTTGAAAAACATATAGAACATGACAGCTGACAGAATTTCAAAGCAGGCAGTGGAGACGTTTTGGTTCCACTAAACTAAAAGTGTTATGTTTTTTTTTGTCCCTAAGTTACCATTAGCTCAATGTTGTTTTCTGTGCCACCGGAAATGGCTTAGGAATGCACATGTTTGTTTATGCAGTTGAAATGGTCTATAAATGGCACACATCTGTCATCATTCAGTCAGCAGTAGTGAGTGTTTTTAAGCATGTTGCAAAAGCAAATACGCAGAAGCAAACACAAGTACGAATGTCAGTATGCAAGTCAGGAAGTGTAGCGTACATTCTCTTTGTCGAGGATCTTGTCGCTTGCACGGTCAGCTACGTTGGTCAGGTCGTCCTCGGTGATGTCCTCCACGGGCAGGTAGGAACGGTTCATCTTGGAGCGTCGCTTTTGCTTCCCACCATGAGACTCGGAGTCGACCTTCTGAACAAGTTGGAAATGGTTTTCACAGTTATTTAACACGCTCACTTTATTGAGTTTGAGATACATCATTTTCCCACCCCTTAGTCCCCTAGCTAGAGTTCATCACCATCAACTCAATGACAATAACAAGGCCCAATGCAAGTAATCAGCTGTAAGATGTTCTTAAAAGTTTATTCCTGTGTTTGTGGGTGTCTTTTTGTGTCTGTATGTGTGTGTGTGTGTGTGTGTCTGTCTGTGTCTTCCGGTCTGTCTGTACAGTGTTTTCCATATATTGACTTACTTGTGGAGGCCCAACACAATATCAACATAAAAAAATCATTATGTGGTGGTCAATGTTGTACTAATTTATATGGGATGAAATCCTTTTCATCTCTCTCTCTCTGTTATGTGCAAGCATATAAGAAGCAGTATCTATTTTAGAGTAGTACTATAGGACATAATGCAGCGAGATGTGTACTATTCTAATCTTATATTAATCTATGTGATATTTTATAGTAGTACTATAGGACATAATGCAGTGTAGTACAGTAATGTCCAAACAGTGCCCCGTTACCATGGTGAACTATCCTCCATCCACTTATTGAAAGAGAAAATAATGGCAAGTCCCTCAGGTTGTAAGATGTATGGAGGACTTCTTTGCACAGGGACTACCCTGTGGCAGTTGGCACTAGGTTACTGTATGTGCTTAAGTTCCTTGGTTTCAATGAAATCCCAAAAACTGCACCGACACAAACAAAAGTGGGGTTTAAATTGCACATCAGCATATATTTATATTATGCTGTGTGTGTGTGTGTGTGTGTGTGTGTGTGTAGACACTGCAAAAAATCAAAACAACACTTTGTTTTGTTTTTGCAATATGAAACAAATACCAAGTAGGCATCCTATCAATAATGAGTCTTGACATGACAACGAGAACGCTGCCTACGCTAACGTTAGAACACTGTTGGGTTGTCGAGGTTATCACACTATAACATTACAGTTACTTGTCAATATTGACTTCTCGTAGTTAAAATATAACTATAGGCTATTCATTTTATTGACTCAGAATGACACAGAATGCCCCCCCCCCCTTCATCTACCACCACAAATACAATTCAATTCTGTGGGAAACACTGCTGTATCGGTCTGTCTGTCTCTATGTCTGTCTGTCTCCAATTAAGACCTGTTGCTGGTATGCTTGTACAATCTAGTGTGGCTGTGAATGAGCCAACGTCACTAGCGCGACTGATGGGTTTGTAGTCGTCGGAATTACGATCTTTCACAATGTTGTAATTCAATAGTTATGAAACAAACTGCAAATGTCTTTACATGAAAATTTGTCTTTAAAATTGACAAACATCATATGGGTAATTCAAGGCACAAGTCAACCGGGACCAGAAAATAATTTCTTTTTCGCCATTGACTGGCGTTCAATTGTTTTTGAAAGATAGGTCCCATGGAGGCAAGTGGAAGTGGCGTCACTGGGACACTATGTCTGTATGTCTGTATGCCTGTGCCTATGTCTGTCTGTATGCCTGTGCCTATGTCTGTCTGTCTGTTTCTATGTCTGTCTGTATGTCTGTATGTCTGTATGTCTGTATGTCTGTGCCTACGTCTGTCTGTCTGTTTCTATGTCTGTCTGTGAGTTGGGGAGTATCTGGTATTTTCTTGGGTCTGTCCATGCATATCTGCATTTCCCACCTCCACTAGCCTGCGCAGGTCTTCCTTCTTTAACGTGAACTGCTTGACAAGTTTCGGGAGGTCCTCCTCGATGCCGAAGTGATCGCGAGGACGGGCCTTCCGCGACGGGTTCCGTCTCTCGCCCTGGGCCTCAGACACGGATTTCTTCTGGTGCGATTTCTTCTTTTTCTGGACACAAAGCCACAGTATTAATTTAAAGAGATCAAACAGGTCTGTTCACATGCAAACACACATACTGTACACACACACACGCCTAAAATGGATCCGTAACACACAATGCGTGTGTCTATATATACAAAGCTCATGCTGAAACCCACTCAAGGAGCCATGATGGTGACTGATAAAAACTTACTGGAGTGGTCAGAGGGGAGATCTGCTCCATGGCATTCAGGTCAGCAAAGAGTTTTGCCAGCTGGAAATGGAGGAAAGGACAAACGCAGAGAATAATGATTCATAAATAAGACAAAAGTTCACATGCATGCCCCACTACAACATTTTCTATTCTCCTTTATAAAAACAAACCGCTCTGATGCCAGCCTATAGAACCTAGTCCTTGATCTACAGAACCAAGTCCTAGATCTATAGACCAAGTCCTACTTCTATAGAACAGGCCTAAACTAAAAGCTTTTGGTCTTCACTAGGACACCTAGGCATAAACCCATTGTTTGTGAAACCAGCCCTGAGTGTTCAAAGTAACCATGACAATCCTCACCATGGCTTTGTTCTCCTGGATATTCCTGGCTCGCTTGCTGAGGGCCTGGGTCTCCGCTTCAGGCATCTCCTCTGCTTCATCATCATCCACCTTCTCCTCCTCCTCCTCCTCCTCCTCCTCCTCTTCATCTGACAGCTCCTTACCTCGCCACTTTGCTGTGACCACAGCCCTTTGTGGTCTACTAGGCGGCTGGACTGTGGCCCTCTGTCGTGTCTGCCGCCCCCCAGGGGCTCTGCTCCTCTCTACGGCAGGTTTGCCGTTTTGGGGCTTGATCGCGGCCGCCTGGGTTTTCAGGGAAGAGTTCTTCTTGACAGGGAAACGAAACGCCACACACAGCCCGGAACTCTGCCTCCTGGGGGGCACAGCCCCCTCGCCCTCGGAATAAAAGCCGGTGTCCTCTTCGCTGTCCTCTTCAGAGTCCAACGACTGCTCAACAGACAACAGAAATATTTTAGAACCTATAATCTGGTTGACACGGTACTGATACCTCATATACATACATACATACATACATACATACATACATACACACACACATATAATACAATAATCCTATATATTATACACACATACATATATATTATATATATTGAATTTAATTAAAACAACTGAACTGCATTGTACCATTATCATTCTTCATACCTTTGTTCTCTTCCGGCCCCTGTGTGAAGTCTTCTCGTCATTGGCAAACCCCTCAAACTCTTCATCACTGTCCGTGTCCATGAAGATGTGGGCCAGTTTGTCTGTGATGTACTTAGAGCGGAAGCACAGATCCTGCAAATGGATTGTATGAGGAATCAATATCAAGAAATGACAGAATGGTAAAACTTCTACCTGACAGACATGTCACTGCAGACTTTAATCAAACTTAATAGAAGTGAAGTAAAGTGAGTGTATCAGTGACTCGTCCCAACCATGTTTCCCATCCATGGATAGTCATTGAAGTTTGTTTAATCCAGGACAAGGCCTAGTGTTAATCCATAAAGGGGAAATAAGATGAATATTAAAGACGACCAATTCAATTCCCTTCCGTTCCAAAGCTCTACACACTCTTGTGCTTCATATTACAGTTTATGGCAGGAAGGGGGTGGTGTCAACTGTTCCCGCCCTGTAAAAATAAATCCTGCCAACTTCAGGACACACACACACACAAACACACACACAGACATACACACACACACTAGAATACACACTCAGTGTCGGTTTAGTGTAGTACCAGTACAGTGTGTTGTACAAGTACACTAGCATCACCTCAGGTTCTAAGGTCACTATACGTACAGCCTTCCCAGAGTCCTCAGAATGCAGGCTATCCCGACTGTCTTCCGAGAGGTCCACAGGGGGCTCAGACTTCAAATCCTTGTCCTCACTTGGGCTTTCAAATACATCCTCTACGGCAGCCTTTTTAGAAGGCTGCGGGCAAAAGTGAAGAAATGTAGACACATTCAACATGGTTTTGCTTTGATCATGTTACACTACATTGCATAACACAGCAAGCTGGCAATGGTAAACACAGAAACTAATTTTATGATCTTATTTTGTACCTGCTTTAAAAAAAACAGAGTAGTTAACTGAAGTCAGATAATTGTCGGGCCTAAAAGCTTTTAAACAGTTGTTGTCAAATCAAAGGGGTGCAAAGATAGCTAGCCTTAGGGTACACTATTCAAGTCTTTATCAAAAGAAGCGTGGACAAGTCAGTGAGAAGAGGGTTTATCAACCAATCTAGAACTATCATCGTGTATCATCGTCCAATAGGCCCTACTTACCTTTGTGGTTTTGGTCATTTTACGCCTTTTCAGATTATTTCTTTTGCCCATGTTTAAGCATGCAGCATGCAATTTCTGCCTCACAAAGAATGAATGGTTTAAAAAACAACACAGGCATGTGGACCTCTAGCGACACAAAGGGGTGCCTTTTGTTATATACAAACCCCAGCAATGGCAATTTAATCACAACATTCCTAGTTCATAAGTTCTATACATTATACATGATATATGACCAAGTTACAATATTTCGAAACTATTCGTTTTGTGAGTAAAGTTATTTTAAGTCAACTTTACTTCAAATCAAACGCCCCCCTTCCGCTGAACTTTGTGTAGATGGAACAATCCAAGTAAGGCACTCAGAGTTTCGCGCGAAAACTCCTGCGTGTTGAGGAGGTCGGCTCGAGACTAGAGGTATTAGGTTACCCGCAGAAGGCAAGCCTTGGGGTAGTGTCTATGGGTAGTGTGTAGGCTATGGTGGGCGTTTCCGGGGCCTAGTTTCCTATATGGTTTTAACATGAAGTTAGTAGGCAATTCGTTGGCCAGTTTCAGTCATCGGTAGTGGTGGCATGGCATGGCGCGGCGCGGTAGGCTAGGCCCACTACAGCATGCTACGAGATTTGTATTGTTGTGGGTTCGATCATAAAAATTGCAATGGTGCATGTGCCCCGAGGCTACTCCATATTAGTTCACTTCACTGCTGGATCAGATAATCTGCTTGATGACAAATAATTTTGTCATCAAGAAATAATGAAATTCGCTGGACCATAGATGTAGGGCAATTTGGGTCAATGTGTTCACATTAACCAGAATAAAGACTAGCCTAGGCCTACTTTTTTAGGTTGACACTATGATGAGTGCAAAGGTTTAAAATGTCTAACCTAGACAGTTATGCCAGCTGTTAACAAAAACATTATCTGTGACATGGCAGCCACAGGCCTAAATGACAAAGCATTTTATTGTGCTTTATTATACTCTAAACCTGCATTTTACATATTTATGGCATTGGCAACTTTTGTATTGAAGTGTGGATGTTGTGTGTAGAGACCACTAAGCCTATGGTGAGCCTGTGTGTCAAGAATCTCCCCTTCGAAAAAGATCTATAGGAATCTTATAGTATGTTGGGACAAAATATTATAATATCTAACGGTTCCTCTGAGAGACACAGCTAGGACATTTTAAGCCATCAAACTAACTCTTCACCTCTTTGCCACAGTGATGACTTGATGTGACATACAGTATTTTAAAAACATATTTTACTTTTATGTAGCCTATGTTTAATTTACATGCATAGGATGGTGCAGTCAAATGTTCTTCAGGATGAATAAAGTATTTCTTATTTGTAATCTTACAGGAATGCTATTAATATACTATTATATTATATAGTATGTACAACTATACCATTATTATAGGAATCTTATATTATTTTGGGATACAATACTATAAGACACACCTACTATAGAGGAACATTTGTGAGTGTAAGAATATTATAGAGGTATAACGGACAGAACATAGAATTATTATATAGAACTACTAGAAATCTTATAGTATTACTATAGTTCTTTCCAAATGATCATCTCATTATCATGATGCAGTTGTTGCACAGGGACGCAAAGGTCATGTCAAAGGCAGTAGGATAATTCCGCTTTGTAAAAAAGGGATGCAAAATTGCTGATGTAAAACTGCTGTGTGCAAATAACAAGTGAATTCCATTTCACTCATACATGGGGCTCTTTTTGACCAATGGTGCTGGGCTGGGCAATGTTCCTCATTATTGTGGTTTTGGCATGTTCCTGATATTGGGCAACAATTTCTATTCTAGAGAACTTTAATCATCAGTAGGCAAATTGTCAAGATCATCAAATCGGAATAAATGGAACTGGTTATGTGGTTAACCGGCTACATTGCTCAAAAGGTTTCTCCATGTCCTTAAGAATGGCACTTTTTATTCTGACAATCCCTCATCTCCCACTCTTGACTTCGCTTGAACTGTTATTCTATTCTATACGAGTCACACTTATTGCTGCACTAACAATGACCTAGTAGTCCCACTGTCCCTTTATTGTACCTTGATTGTTGTAAGTGGCTTTGGATAAAATCGTCAGCTAAATGACTACATAATGGAAGTGTAATATAGCATCCCTGCTCATCTCTGTGGCATGGGAGAGAGTGGGTAGTCCATAAGGGAATCAAAATGCTGGGTATATGAAGAGTGAGTGAATTTTTAAAGAATATTTTTTTGGCCTTTTATGCTTTTAATTGACAGGATAGTAGAGAATGACAGGAAGTGAGTGGGAGAGAGAGTCGGGGTGGGATACGGAAAGGACCACGGGGCGGAAATCGAACCCGGGTCGCCGGCGTACGGTGCAGGTGCCCCCAGCCAGTTCCGCCATGGCTGGGGCCGAGTGAGTGAATTTTTAAAGGCTACTTGAGGACTTCTCAATTTTCTCAAAAACACAAGTCTATTTAGTAGCCTGAAAAAGTTGTGGGTTCAATTTGTGCCCTTGAGCAAGGCACTTAACCCCAAGTTGCTCCGGGGACAAAGGCCCTATAATACAATCGTCATAATGTACGTCTCTTTGGATAGAATCATCTGCTAAATTAATAAATGTTAATTTAACCTTTAAGCACAAAGACTAAAAAACAAAGCTCCGGCTTGACAATAGAGAACAGTAGGTTTTGAGCAATCAAATGGAGAAGTATAGGCTACAAATTGTGCTCTTTACATTTTCAAAATCTTCACTATAGTTACACAATTACAGTGAACCACCAAAAGGAGCAATGGCCTATCACCTATCAGTTAACTAATGGCACATGGGAAAGCATGCATCAATAAATGTTTTTTTTTTTCCATTCCATTATCACTTTCTCACGCATTAAACGTTTGTAGACCTATATTTTTGTTAAATACAAAATATAGAAAATAATTAGAATACAGTTACTACACATTTCAAATGGACAAGCTATTACACAAGAAAACAATCGATAAGACAAAATGACTTTTAGGTATCATGCAGAATAAACCATCATTTCAAATCCCATGTGTGGTGCCATTTTCCCCCTTTATACTCCACAATTGCAACTGCATGTGCTTATGTACAAACAAGGCTTCAACATCTGGCACCCTTGCTGAGCCACCCTCGCCATGTGTGCTTCTGCAAAGTTAGTCAGTGACAGCTGAGAGTTCCACAAAGCTTTAACGACGCATGATTGCTCCAGACGAGTATCTTTCGACCACAAATAATGGCTGTCTTTTGTCGTTCTTCTGCCCAATTGGCACCTACCAGAACGTTGTTCCAGCATTGTCAGCGCAAACACCTGCAAGTGCAAGGCAGTGGGTTGTCCTCCGCTGGAAAACACAACGCTCTTCCACTCCGTCAGTGCTTCTTTATTCGCAGCCGGTCTCACAGCCTTCATTACCGCGCAGAGCTAACGACTCGTTCGATGACAGCGAAATGATACGGTTGCACTGCATGATCTGCGCGGGAGGAGAGGAAATAACAGCGCCCGCAGCCGCACATCCTTCGCGCGCCGCCCGCCCGCGCAGCGCAACAGCCTCACAGCAGGTAGCAGCACTGTCACAATGCGCGTGCAGTTTAACGAAAATTACAAGCAGCTGTTTAAGCTTTGTTTTGCCATCTTTTATGTCATCTGTTTTAGAAGCAATGCTCTCACTAAATGCAATCTTGAAATAGCCTCCTCTAAAGGGATCTGGCTGTAACCCCGGTGTCGTGATAGGATGCCAGGCCTTTGCTCCTGCATGGGTGCATCACGAACAGTCAATCAGTGGACCGTAGGCGTATGCCTGGTTATTCCATTATGGCACTGCAACAAGTTTAATAGGCTATGTAGCCCTATATTGCCCATGAAGAGGCGTAGCCAGGACACATTAGCGTCAGTGGCATGGCCAAGATAATGTGGGCTAATAGGCCTAGCGACGTCAAACTTAAAGGACAGCTGAACATGTTCAAAGCCTGTTGCTTGTGGTAGCCTATAAGATCCAAAATGTGTTGTGATATCCATATCAAAGCCCGAGACGCACACAGGTGCAAGAAATTAAGCTCTTCTCCGAAATTCTAAACCACGCAATTACCTCGATCTCAACACGATACTGGCTTGTCTCCAATTCCAAGTCCTTAGTGCATAATAGCCCGATTAAATTAAGACAAGAACTCGTTAAGGAACCACTGCCGTGGGTCTTGATTTAAACATAGTGGTTAGCCTACTTACAAGGCCTGTATCTTTTGTTGGAGTAGGACAGACTAGGCAATAATATTGGCAACTCCGCCTACCTTGTATCTTGTTCTGAGACCAACTGCCTGAGTGACCTCCTGCGGTGGCGTTAAATTTGAGTGGAATTATGATTCTATGTCGCCATCTACAGTTGACATATTGCAAATGTATGAACAGAAATGAAACATTTCATTAAAAAAAGCATTTATATCCAAAGCAGATTAACAACTGTAAGTGTGAATTCCTATTTTCAATGGACTCAATGTTCTGTATGCTGTAGCCTACATCTTGTTGTTACAAGCCTACAATGTTTGGCATAGAGCATAATACAGTGTTTTGTTCCTTGGGATTATAGTCCAAATAGGCTGTTTTGTGGTTTTAGGAGTTGGCCACAACTTCCAGGTAAAATATGAGGGACATATACCTTTGGTTTGTGCATCAGAGGTAGAACAAAGATGATGTGGTGGATTAGAAGCTGAAACTAAAACACTATAGCGAGACATGGGGCAGGAGCTGTGGAGTTTATCCTACATTTCCCTTGACTTGGAAGTGAATAATGCAGTACAGCCAATGATGCAGTAAATGAAGAGTATCAAAACGCTATATCTCCATCTTTTGAAAACATTTTGAAAAAGTCACTTGTGTTATTTAATTGTGTATTTCAGGTAATATCAATCAAATTGCTGTTTTGTTGCTTTGATTGAGTAAAGATAAATCAAACAATACCCAATTACAGTCCTACTGAAATTACTTGCAAAACAAAATGTAAAAAAATCATTTATGAAAATTCATATAGCGTTTTGGGACCAAACTCTTCAAATGGAACTCAATTTAGTTCTCAAAACTGTGTGTTAAGCTGCATGAGGCCAAGGACAAGTTTAGGTTTCATCCCCAAATTGAATAGTTTTGAATGTGTTATGGTATGTTCATAGGCTTTACCTCAGCGTTTTCACTCTGGTAAGATTTCTGAAACACTCTGGCATCCAGGAACTGTATCAGTGCTTTGAGGATGTGGCCGAGAGGTTCAGCCTGCGTGGACACCACAAGGTCATGACAGAATGCTGATGATATGTGGGGCAACTTTTTGAGTAATGTTGCTGGGCAACCATATAACCGGTTTCATGTGTTCTGATTGAATGATGATGATAATTCGTCTGCAGAATGCGGATGATTAAAGTTTAACCGTGAGCGTGGTCTGATGAACCACCTGATAGAGAACCAGGAATGACACATATAGCCAGAACTTTCCGCTAGGCTATACAGGCAGAAAAACAGGAAACTCTTCGAAGAGGAAGCATTATTGACATGGGTCAAACTGAGTAAGTTCTGAATGAAGCATGACCTTATTTGAGTCTTTGTGTAGATCATCTGTACATACCACATGCAGGTCTAAGCTCAACTGAACCAGATGCCAACAAAACCAAGATTGTAAATTTGACTTATACAGGGAGTGCACATTATGGCTACTGATCAACTACCTTTACTGTAAACTGTATCACTTTTGAGTGAAGAAGTATCCAAATGAATACATGTGTAGATCCGATACATATTCACTCAGTTTCATAATGGATTATGAGTCATGAGGTATGTGTTCATCTTTGATATGTTGTATTGTTTGTGCGTTGAGATGTTTTTACTGTAATGCAAATTAAATAAGCAGTTCTTGACAGAGCATTCAGAATCAGCACATCACTGATAAGTGGTAGAAAACTCTTGCAAAATGGACATTATGCACAGAAATATCTTTAGCCAGTGTTTAATTTCCGGTGGAGGGTCAGCTCTGTTGTAATGGCATCTTCTGTTATATTCTGCTCCTTGCATGTTTACTCCGACACTGAATAATATCTTCTTATTTCCACACACACATTAATGCTTCTACATCGTAATGTGCTGATTCACTAGGTGCAACACCCAACCGGGTCTGTGTAGACAGTAATTACACTTAACAACAATGGCAGCTACAATACACCTGACTCAACTGGAAATAAATTAACTTAAAGAGCCTTCTGTGCATAAGGTCAATTGGTCATACATGCACAGTGGTTGCTTAGAAGAATGCAATACTGAACTCACCAGTAGATGGCGACTGTGTAAAAGGAGTGGTAAGTTATTTCACTGAGACAGGACCTCTTGTCAAGCTTGTAGGTCTATATCCTACTTTGACCAAATTTTGTCCTCATATCTGTGGCTATATATATAGATAATAATAATTATATAAATAATTATATATAATGCAAGTTGACAAGCTTCATGTCTTCATCAACAGCCTCAGTGTGTGTTTTGTGAGCACAGTATTTGACCATAGATTAATATTTATTGAAATGGTTTGTTTGTTTTTTAGTAAAGAGGCTTTTCTTGGTTATGATCAGGGGTGTAGTGGTAAAATAAGAGGTGGGTAAACTGAATTCTGTGATCACGGTAAGGTGGACTGCGCCATGCGATATCTGATTTTTAAAAAAGGCATTCAGAACATGTTTGATGACGGTAGGGGTTATTGTCCAATGTTTATAACAATACCAGTGGTATTAATAAATGGTTGGAGTTGGTCGGTCAATGGATTAAATGGTTGGAGTGTTGATGAGTGTACATATTGTGAATGTGGATAATACAGTGTGATTTTTGAAAATTGCAATTGGTGAATAAACTCTTTTGAGAGGTGGATAAACTCTTTTTCTGAAGTTTCAGAGGTGGATAAATTGCGTTTACTTGTGTTTAGCCTCCACTACACCCCATATGGTTATGACGAGTCATTATAGGCCTAGAGTATTTCGTACAATGACTAGCATATTCTGTGCATGTAAAGTCACTAAAACAGCTTCCATACTCTCACTTGAATAAATGACTATGGAATGTTTCTTGTATTCGTGTTTTTTTCCCTTCAGTATGATTTAAGGACCCTATCAACCCTTACTTCTTTTTTTTCTATGAGGATCTAATGTAATGACGTTTAAGAACATGTAGATGAAGCAATATCGCCACCCTCAGTAAAATGAGACCCACATACTGTAAGTAGGCCTAATGACGACCAAGGCCCCTCTTTAAGATATTTTATAGCTTATATAGGCCTACGTTAATTTAATTTAAAACATGTAATGAATAAAATATGTAGACTACATAATATATAATCATAATTGTTTCCAATAAAAATTGATTGGTTTATGTAGGTTATGCTTACGACTTAATCTGTAGGCCAGATCACTTATAGGCAAATGATGCTTAAATACACTATTTACCATGTTATTATTTCTTGAATAAAGTTTCCCGCAGAATTTCTACTGGATTTAGCCTATTTATTTAGGCAGCCTATATTGTAGGTCTTTGACATGCTCAAATAATGAAAACGAAAGTGTCTTGCACTTCGCCAAGACTTCCAACAGGGGTGTGATGCATTCTTTGGGACAGGTGTAATGTGTAAAGTCGATCGTTGTGCGGCTACAAAGTAAACTTTTCCCGAGGTCCCGTGACATTGACGTCATCTTGTATTTCATATCAGAAAACAATTTTACTTCCCGAGATGATCGAGGTGACAAGAGAGTAATGTCGTTTATGAACGTACTTTGTTGCTGTTTCAGCTCCTCAGGGAATTCCACCAGACAACCGAACGAGGTATGGACACTAAACTGCAATCTTGTGTCAAGCATGGAACTCTCGGTCGTGATAACAAAAAAGCATTTACAATAAGCTAGCTACTGAACTATAACACTGCTGTTGAAGGCCATTATCAAACTTATTGGCAAACGAATTTTCACTGTAGGCTATTTATTTAGGCTATTTGATCGACCAAAGCGCTGGCCAATCTTCAAAATACAGTGCCAATGACATAGGCTAGTACCTAACAATGCATAGCCTAATTTAATTGTTGTTAACATTTCAGCATTTGTAAACAAGGTCTTTGAATAAATAGGCTAATAGGTTCTGTGCCATTGTATGTCATTATTTGCATGTCTGTTGCTGCTGTGTGAGTATTTCCATGTTTATTGCGATAGTTTTCAGAATTAGACTACTATTGTCCTCAATGTGTTACAGAGACAACCTCTTTTGCAAGGGCAACCACAGTCTGCACGACAGGCTCGTCCAGCACACAATGGTAGGTGTGGGGACTTTAAAAGAAATCTGATCCACTTAGATTAGGCTATTTAAAAAATCTGTGCTAACTTATTCATGTTTTATTTGTTTTCAATAATCAAAATCCATTTAATGTGTTCTCATGTAGGTCTAGTGGGAGCTGATGACCCTTACGAAAGAGAACTAGAAATACTAGAAAAAGAGAGAACTAGAAATACTATAGGATTTCTGTGGTAGTCTATAATACTTCTACAATGTTCTGTAATAGCTCTATAATATCCTTACCCTCTATAGTGTTTCTACAATGGGCTCTACAGTCTTATAGCACTTCTACATGCCTACTCCCAAAATATAGCTATAATATCTAGTACTATTTAGTAGTCCTATATAAAATGGTGTCCCAAAATACTATAAGATTCCCAAGTGTAAGAGGATCAACCCATTCATTTGTATTTCATAGAAACACCCCAGAAAAGCGGCAGGTTTATCGCCCGGCACGTTGGTATCCCTGAATTGGACCAGCGCTTCAAGGATGTGGCCGAGATATTCAACCTGCAGCAAGGGCACCATGAAGCCATGACAGAATGCCTCAACACGCTCAGGGATCGCTACGGCTGTTCCCATGGAGATGGACTGTCTGAGTGCCTCAAGAGAATCAAAGAAGAGCACGGTGAGTGCCCCACTCTCCACTGTGAGATGCGTGGAGACACAGCAGAAGCAGTAAACTGCACTGTACTGTTGTTGGTGGTGCACGACAGTAGGCAAGTGGCACGGGACAGTAACCACACACCACCAACAACAACAGCACAGCACAGTTTTTGCTCCTACTGCTACTGCATGCGTGAGTGCAGGTGAATCATCCATTTAAAGAAATCTGGAGAGCTCACAAATAAAAACTAAATCCGTTAACTGAACAATAACACTGTTATTAAAGGTCTATCTAAAAAGTTGACAGGGCTGACCCATAGAGAGGTCTGTCGTAACCAGGAAAGGTAGGAAATGAAAGCAGAATTGAAATAAAATGAAATTCCGTTGTTGTGTGATTATTTGATGGAATGAAAATGAAAGCAAAATGAAAATAAAATGAAATTCCCCTGTTCTGGTGGTCCACTCATGACTCAGACTCTGTCCTGCCATATCCTTTTGTAGACACGCATCACCAGATCACCTTCCACATGAAAGGCTACGACTTCTCTCTGGCTGTGGTGCCGAATGATGAGGTTCCTAGCAAGCTACGCAGTAGCCAAGACAACATCCGAGGCCTGTGCCAGGCTTCCAAGGCCATCGTGGCTGCGGGCACCAAGCTCCAGGAGATGATTGGCTGGCTGACCAAGACAGAGGAGCAGCTGGCCAATCAGGTGCTGGAGGAGGCCCCTGCCTACCAGGAACAGCAGAGGCTGGAAGACAACCTGAAAAAGAACCTTCAGGAGTGCCGACGAGCCCGAGAGCTGTCCACAGCCTACAGGGAGGAGGCCGGGAAGATCCTCAACGAAGCTGCGCTACTGTCAGGGGTCAACCCCTGATGCTCACTCTGACCGTCTTCTTTAGTCCCCAGTGGACATGGTCTAGACTATTAGGCACATAGACCTCTCCAGAATAAGTCCCGCCTCCGTATCCATCCAAATTCCGGGCGTCAAATGTCTATGGGAAATAACATTGCGTTTCGAAATATCATACCGGTAAAACATCTGTAGGTGGCGAAGTAGAAAAAAATGGTGGGCCGATTGGCCTACACTTCTGCCATCTAGTTTCCACTGGGTTTTTTGATTGTCGGTGCTGTTAAAGTAGAAATATATCAGTAAGAAGCACTAATCTAACGCACGCTTCAGACACCGCGACTCCCCCAGTCAAGGTTGCATAGCAACGGCAATGTTTCATAGTTTGTCTTCACCGAAATGGAGTTTGTGACACCAGAGCCTACGGAGGTGGCACTAACCCTGCGTGAAATCATCATGTTTGATAGGTTGTTAATACATTCTGAAAACGTTACGAAACTAGATGGCAGAAGTGTGTAGGCCAATCGGCCCACCAGCTTTTTCTACTTTGTCACCTACAGAGTTTGACAGGTATGATCTTTCGAAACGCCATGTTATTTCCCATAGACATTTGACGACCGGAAGTTGGATGGATACGGAAGTTACGGAGGCGGGACTTATTCTGGAGAGGTCTATTAGCGGTTCTGAGGTGCACTTATAGATTTGAAAAAATGAAACAACTGCAAAGCCATGGTAAGTATGAAGGGAAGTGTTGGGCATACCCTTCTCTAAATGCTTTCAAATCCCATCTCAAAGCCCATTTCTACCTTATAGCTTTTTAACTCAGTTTAAAAGAGTGTGAGTTGGGGGGGCTAGATTCAGGCACTGACTCTGGTTCTGATAGTTCTGAAAATTCAAAGCAATAAAGCCAATGCAGATCTTAAAGGAACACACCAACATTTTGGGAAATTAGCTGATTTGCCGTCTGCCTCAGAGTCAGATCAGAGTATCCACACCTCCATAGCTCCATTTTATCTGTAGGCTAACTGGAATAACCCACTTCCACTGAGCTTTGCTAAGATAGCCTAACAGTGTATAGGCCCATTCACACCAAGAACGATAACGATAACTATAAAAAAATATTGTTCTCGTTAATATGAATGACGACGTTCACACATAAACTATAACGATAAAGACATGAAGAACGATATCGTTGGGGATCACTTTCAGAGCGATTTTCAGAACGATAAAAAGATAATAGCCAATCAGAACTCATCGAATTTTAACCGTCTCATTCATTAACACAAGGAGAGACTTTGTTTATCGTTGTTCAGTGTGAACGTTTTTATGGTTATAGTTATCGTTATCGTTTTTGGTGTGAATAGGCCTTAAGACAGGGTTATTGCACGCACAGAAAGAGAAGGGTATTTATTCTCTTAGTCTTATGTAACTCTGGGTGGAGCTGCACAATTATCGCAATCGCAATATGAACCAACGCAATTATCTAATCGCAAAAAGCTACAAATAATCGTGCACTGTTACACTGTTGACACTGTAATTATTTATAATGTCTGACTCCATGTGAGCTGTTGTGGGACAGTGAAGTTGTATTTTGTGTTTATGGATGAACCTGAATGAGTCCAACTACTTATTTAGAATTCTCATAATTTATCACACTCCCTCCACAAACCATGCATAATATATTGCCTGCCTGTATGCACAGAGAGGCATAGAAAGAATAGAAGCTTTGAAGAATTAAAAGCCCATGAATTCACATCTTTGAGAAGCATTAAACAGTCAACAGTGAGATGTTTTTCAGGCACTTGCACTGTCCTGTTTAGATGAAGGGGTGTTTTATAGCTACAAGGTGTAGTATTGTTTCCAGTATGGCGATACTTTCATAATTCAACACATTATTGTGGAACCATATGATTCAGAGAGGTATGAATGTGCATTTTGAAATGATTGGATTATTATGCTGTTATAATACTGCTGTAACTAACATGTAAATTTGTTGTTTTTGTCGACTGAAAGTATGCTATGGGAAAGCCATTGTATCAACACTCACATACTATATAGTCCAGTACTTTACAGCAGCAACTAAACGCCTGGTTTAATTTCTGAAGTACAATGACGAAAATAATCAGCTGGTTGCATTCTGTTCAGTGAGTAGCCTAGTCTGTACATTCCTTTATACTGAATTTGTTGACATTTTACAGCGCAAGGACTGCAATGGACTGAAAGGAAGTCTAGTAGGCGAGACTAAACAATTCTGTATGTAGCAATGTAGAAGTAAACAAATTTGAAGATATTTTACATGGCTGCAAAAATAAAGTCCTCCATGTTTTTGCATGTACGTATTTTACTAGATGGGGCTACACCACAAGTGAGCTGTAGCGGACTGGGTTGATACAGGAAGGGAGTGGCCCTATAGGGACATAAAAAAACGAATTTCTTATCAGCCCAGTGAGGCTAAGGGTTAAGTCCCAATTTGTTCCCATTTAGACATCACCCCCAATCACTTAAGATTCTATAATAATTTCTTTCAAGAACTGCTCTCTTGAGTTCTATGACGTCATGTCCTCTGATAGTAGACTGTAACTGTGAGAAATGACAAGACCAATCAAACTGTCAGCACCTGAAAAATCACAGGCTATGGCACTGGAAAAGGTAACTTGTTATGTGTCGACGTTTACATATATTGTGTGCACGGTTCACACATAATCAGGTAAGCTATGATGGACATACTTCACAATGAAACTGCAAACGGTCACTGGCTGGAGCAGAAGCACATTTTGATGTCCTTCTCTGTGATTGTTCTGATACATGAGCTCTGATGGCCATGGTGTTGCGGATATAATGCATATTTTATGTCCTACATTTGTTTATACATGTGTTCTTAGTCTTACTTTATTACACTAAAGGGGAAACAGTGTGCTGAGGACTACACCTTGAAGAATGCTGTGTGTGGTGTTACGCATAAGTTGATCATTTCAGTGAAAAAATAGATCAGAATAAAAAGCTTGTGATTGTAACAACGGTAAACTGTGTTGTTTTATATGTCCTGTGTTGTAAGTGTCAGCTGCGTGCATCTAGTGATAACCATATTATAACAATAATTCCATGTTCCAAGTAATAATAATTCCACATGTTCTGTTTTAGAGAATCCTGGAGGTTGGCAAAGATAAACAATATCTTTGCAGATAAGTGCCTTTGAACCATAGACTTTATATAAAAAAAAGCTTTGAACCCATCTCATGAGGCGGTTATTTAGCAGAGAAAGATGAATGGATATGTTGTGTAGTATTGGAAATGTTATGGGCAATGGACTAAAGGCTCATCAAATTCACTGTCGGTCTTAGCTCTACTATAAATAGAATCTTAAATGTGTACGATTTCAGAGGTCTATGATATAGGGGTCTATACATTAGTTATATCTTGTTAACAACATGTTTTACTCTTCTTCCTGCATAGCCCATCTTTATGGTGACATCTGACTGAAACACAGTGAAGCCTCATTCCAAGCTTATTGTGAGTCGCTCAGCAGACAAAATGTAGTATAATAACTGGTTGACATGTTACGCAACCAGTGCAGTTCATAATTATCATGTTGTGCAACTAATTTTCTGTCTTCTGCCACTGCTGCTTGAGTTACATGTAATATGGTTGTGTATGAGGAGAGGGTCACATGAACTCTGTATCTGCATGCATTAGGGGGCAGCCGTGGCCTAGTTAGCGCTTCGGACTTGTAACCGGAGGGTTGCCGGTTCAAACCCCGACCAGTAGGCACAGCTGAAGTGCCTTTGAGCAAGGCACCTAACCTCTCACTGCTCCCCGAGCGCCGCTGTTGTTGCAGGCAGCTCACTACGCCAGAATTAGTCTGTGCTTCACCTCAGTGTGTGTTCACTGTGTGCTGAGTGTGTTTCACTAATTCACGGATTGGGATAAATGCAGAGACCAAATTTCCCTCACGGGATAAAAAGAGTATATATACTTACACTTATACTTATGTGTCTGTGTCTGCGTGTGCAGAAATATTCAAGTGTGGTACTGGGTATCCCTGTAGAGCAGGGGAGTTTTGAACATTCTGACAAAATATTCTGTTCCGCAACAATGTAAGGTCAGCCTGGAGACAGGACCAACGACCAACTGACATGAGTCTTTCAGTATAGGCCCCAAAGCTTTCAGGGCTTCCCTCAACCACTGTATAGGCTGTTAGATTTTAGTGGTTTTCTGTATGTCATTCTTTTGGTTCTTTGTTTAATACTGCAGAAACTGTGAGGACAGGATGTTTATTGTAAGCAGACAGAATGATGTCACCTTACAATAGCAAATGGTGTACCTAACTAATTGTTCCCCCACAAGACGTCTTAATTCAATAAGGCTATATCACTGTCTGTTTCCCACCTCCAATTTGACCCCAGACGTGAATGTATATTCTGGTATTATAATTAGCCAGGATTTTCCCAGATCTTTGCTTCAGTTTCTTACCTTGGCTTCACCTTGCAACACTGTGCTGTGCTGTGCGTACAACAGGGTTACCAGAACTCTGTTGTTACATCCAGAATAAAGAACTATTCTTTCGCAAGCCAGCCTCAAGTTTTACCTGCTCTTAACTACACTGGAATCTACTCGGTCAACTGTGTCTCCATTTGGAATTAAGGAGACAATTTTAATAGCATTCTTCAAGGCCAACCGGATGCATAGTTGAATTTGAGACCTTCCAAATAAAAGCAGTAGACTTAGTAGTGGTTGTTATGGTGAAACAGCTGTCCACAGTGGAAACTACTGCTACTATTATTACTAGTAGCCTACTAATATATGGTGCTAGTACTACAACAACCATGTTCTAAAGAAAGATACAAATAAAAATAGTTTATATAAATTATAAAAATGATGTAGGCTATATCCTACACCCTCATGTCCATACATATAGGCTACAGATGCAGCCTAGGCGATATTAACATAGATAGACTATAGGCCTACGGTTTTTAGACCCACAACAACTCCAGGATTAAAACTGAAAGATGTGGCAGAGCACTGTACATATTATGTACTGGGTGTTGTTGCAATATATATTTTAAAAAAAAGTTTCCAAGACTATCATAAATCTTTCCAAAAAATGTCCAGCGATATAGGCTTGTGTGCAGAGCGCCGATTACAATATTGGATTGATTCAACTGGGACAACCTACCATATTCGTGGAAATTATTGAACTCCACCCTCGGTACTAGATGATTGGTTGCTATTTGTGGAAACTCGACGGAGCCTTTATTTACTATCTTATGATTGGTGAGAAGCTTTTGTCAATCTCGCGTAATGCCCACGCTCAAGTTAGTGTGAATTGCGAAAGTAATGGAGATGGATGACTTGAATGTGCTCAATTATTTAGGAAATTTATGGAGTAACTGATAGCTTCCTGATAGTCGGAGCAACTGCGAGCAGCAATAACTGTGGATTGCGGGATAGTATGATAGTAAGTACTGTAAACTTACAGAGACCTTGCAAAACTGAGTGTGTTCAAAGTCTCTCGTCTACTGGTAATGTTGGCTAGCTGGCTAACTAGCCAGCGTTACTTACTTTCTAAAATTCAGTCGAGTAGTTGTGCGGGTATGGCTATCCTGTGTGTTAGTTCAGTGTAGCCATCATGACGTTATATGTCGATGCATGCGAACATTTTCCTGATAAATTGGATAACATTACTAAGTGACAGTGTCAAGTGTCAAAAGTGATCTAGACAGGCGGGCTGGAAGGTTCACTCTACACAACGTGTTAGGAGCATGCAAGGGGCGTCTTATGCCCAAGGGTAACGTTACTTGACTATCATAACCTATTTAGAGAGTAGTTTAATTAACTTTATAGCAGCTTGACCAGAGAGATCTGGTCTGGATGGTTGACACATCTAGCCAACGTTGGATGGCTATTGAACGTTAGATTGCTCTGCTGTGCGAGTCATGTTGTTTGAAGTCTCGGGAGGAGACTGTAACGGATTAAAGTTAATTTACTGTCGAGCTATTCCAGTCGTTAATTTGCCTAATGTCAGATGTTGAAATAGAATCTAACCACCGGACACTGACAGGGTCAACGAAGTGGACCAATCTAATCGAGATCTCTTATAAGGTCTTTCGTGGGCAACTCTTGACATCTGACTCCCGCCGACCGTCTAGTCTGAGGAGTAAAATGAAGTCCCTCTTTAAACATAACAGCGATCCATAACCTTACACTCATCTAGTGTTACCTAGTCACCTAGTGTTTGACTTTCACCAGCTTTGTTTTGTTTTCGCTAGGTCACGTCAAGGTTGTGCCTCGATAAGCGATATGAAATCACTCGGCTATTGTTTTGATGGGACATGGCCGTCCAAAACAATGGGGCTGCCATGGGACTAGGTTTATTTAACGTTAGTGATAATAATGTTGCAATTCAGCAAAGAAGTAACTTCTTGTGCTTATGTGTCGTTCTATATCAGTTAAGGCATCAGTTACGATGTGCTGTCGCGAGGCAGCTGAGTCTGTGTCCAGCTGTATAAATCAAATATGACAGCAGTTCGGACCGCAAGGGCTCCGCGAGAGCGCGATGAATTACGCGTTCATAAGAAATGAGAGCTCATGGAACATCCATTGGCATTTATGCTGCCTATTATTAGCTGAATCGCGCAAAAATGCCAGCGGAAGGAGCAGTGTCTTTGAAATGCTGATATCTGGAGCGAAATTGACCTCCTTAGTTTAAGAGGATTCCTGGAGGCTGCTTTTCTGATGGAAGATCAGTCTTTACCAGAGCGAGGTATCATCAAGGGGATTGTCTTGTCTCAGAAAGTCCAATTTCATTTTATTAAATCGTGGCTGCAGTACAGTCAAGCTCATGACCTGTATACATTGCTGTCTTGCCTTTTTCTCATTGTCTTTTTCCAAAATGAAGGTTTTAGCCATTGGAAACATTAAATCTCTTTCGTGCTCTATGTTTCTTGCTTACATTTTCTCTGTCTCATATGCACTCTTCTTTTTTTCTCTCTCTCTCTCTCTGTCTTGCACACACACACACACACACACAGTGAAGGGAGAAGTGATTACATAATTGTTTGTCAAACAGGCCTACGTCTTCCGCCCAGGAGTCTTATGTGAGTTATATAAAAATAGAGATGGAGTTTTTTCTGTGACGTTCTCTCAGATATTG